>NC_027749.1:50447422-50453824 GCF_000695525.1 Brassica oleracea var. oleracea
ATTGAGAAATGTTGAGAAATGAGGTTTTGGGGATAAGATATAAACTTAGAAAGGTGCTATTTTGGTCATTTTAGTTTTTGAGTGCTATTTTTGTGATATAAACTTAGAAAATTGCTATTTTGGACATTTGCCCTTAATTTAATGTTTAATTTAATATACT
The DNA here is from genome assembly GCF_000695525.1 of Brassica oleracea var. oleracea. Taxonomy (NCBI): domain Eukaryota; kingdom Viridiplantae; phylum Streptophyta; class Magnoliopsida; order Brassicales; family Brassicaceae; genus Brassica; species Brassica oleracea. The sequence goes on from NC_027749.1 coordinate 50,447,583, forward strand.
CCCTGCCGAGATGGTCATGGCCCAGTGACCATGTCTTGTGACAAAGTTCACTTTGGCATCAAGGGTTCAATCCCTCCTTTCCTCCGAAGGAAGGAGCCTCCCCTTCATGGGGTTAATGGGCTAACGGGCCGGCCCGTTGTGGCCCGAAATTGACAAAAAAAAAAAAAATTAATATACTCCCTAAAAACCAAATATATATTAATTCTACGTGTTTCAACAAAAAAAAATAAGCCACTGGTCATAAAAGTGGTATAATTATAAAAATATAATTAAATAACATTTTGAATTTGTAATGTCATATTTGAATATATTTATTTTAATGATAATTTGTGAGTTATTTTTATATTCTAAAAAGTTTACCAAAAATATAAACCAATGTTTTATGTAATGTATGAGTTATTATTATATTTTAAAAAATTTACCAAAAATATAAATCAATATTAAATATAATCGTTTATATCATATTTAGTATAAATCATGTCATTAATTTTAGTAGTATTGTCGTATTTTCTTATAAAGTTGATTGTAAAAAAGTACATGTGTCAAATCAGTTCTAGGAAATATATATAACCGATTTCGTATGGAATGTGATTTATTGATTGCTCAATCAAATATTTGCCACTTTGTTTCTAAAGGGAATGGTTAAAGTAAAAGGTCTGACTTTTGTTGCATATCTTTATACAATACAACGATGGTTTTTTACTAATAGTGTTGTTCGTTTGGTTGCCGCAGCCGCGGCTGCGGCAAAGAAGTATGTTCGTTTGATTGACGCAGTATTTGCATCTGGCCGCTGCGGCTAAACGCTGCGTCTTGCGTCTATGAATTTTGAACGCCAATTTTATCAGCGTCTTGACGTAGAAATCTGCGATCAAAGACGTAATTTACGTATTTTTCCTTACAATATTTCATCATTTACTAAATAACCTAACTCTAATCTCAATTGACGCAGCTTCTCTAGACGCAGATTCCATCTCGACGCAACTTCCATCTCTCGTCTCTTTCTTGTCTCCATTGACGCATCTCGATCTCGGACATCTCAAGCTCTCTCTCTCTCTCGAGATCTACCCATCTCCGAGCTCATCTCATCTTGAAGCTCTCTTCTCTGAGCTCATCTCATCTCGAAGCTCTCTCTTCTCCATAGCATCTCGAGCTCGACCAAAGCCATCTCATCCTTTTTTCTCTGAGGTATTGTCTCTGTTCTAAAGCATTTGGGTTTCAAGCATCGTTGATGAATATGTTGTGTGTTTCATCTCTGCCAATGGTTGGTATATGAGCTTGGTATATGCGTTGTGGTTGGTTCTAGTTGGTAAAGATATGTTTTTTGTACGTATATAAGTGTATATATGATGAGAGGTCCTTAGTGGTGTGATATGTATGTTTGTGTTATGATCCATTGTTTGGTCTTAGTATTAAAGATGATTGTGTGTGTGTGATGATTCCCAAAAAAAATATTATGATCGATTGTTTGGCTGTGGATTCTCTCGATTAGTTTGTGTGTGGGACTGTTTTAAACGCTGGGCTCTGAAAGCTTAAAGCCAGTAGAAGAACAGCAAAGTGAGTTCAGAGACTTGGAAAGGAACAAGTAGTAGTGACATCTTTTGTTGTTTATAATGTTTGGCTTGTAGTTGTTAGTCTTTACTTAACTATAAAGACTAACAAGGACTTTACACTTTATGATATCTTAACAGTTTTGATGAAATGGGCAGGACTTTAGTCAAATCAAAGAATGTTTGATGTATATAATACGAAAAGATGAGTAATGTTACAAAAATGGTTACAAAGATAGTTTTTATTTTATTTTAGTATATGATTTATGACAAGAAAATGTTGTTACATTTATATATTTGACTAAAAATTTATTATAAATTAAATATAATATTTTTATGGATGTGAATATATTTAAACTACATTTTATTTCTTCAAAATACATTTTTACAAATTAAAATAATTAAAATATGAACTAAATGAAAATTGCGACTGCGGCAACCAAACGAACAGAACTAAATCTACTTCTTGCGTCTGTGTCTGCGTCATCGTCAATGTTCAGCGTCTTCGAAACGAACAACAATCTGCGGCTGCGTTTGCGGCAGCCAAACGAACAACAACCAAACGAACAGCGCAGCCGCAGCCGCAGACTCAAAAAGCTGCGGCAACCAAACGAACAGCACTAATGTGTTGTTTGAACAGTTTTTACACAAAGGTGACTTATGCTGAATTCAGTAGAAAGAAAAGATGTAAAAGTGTTACGTCTTCGACAGTAACAAAGATGAAACCTGGATGCCCGTGACGTTCTTGTGGATGGATTAAAAATTGACCTTTTAGCCTTGGATGGTTTAAGGTATGTCTACTCTTTTTGTAAGAAAAGAATAATTATTTTTGTTTTCTTGACACTCGATCATGTTTTTTTCAGTAAGGGGCCTTATGTAGAAAGGCTGCTTAAGGAAGGTAAATCGTAGCTGTTTTATAGCTATTTATAGCTGCAAAATCGCAGTCACAAAAATTTAGTAGCTATATTCAGTTTTTCTTGTAGTGAAACTTACTTGCAATTTCATGAATCTCGGTATCCATAGACCTCCCCTCTACCATCGCTTCAAAGAGCAAAAGAGCTCTATAGTGTTGGCCGCTCTCTATATCCTCGAATTCAGGTAACTTCATCACTTCTGTTAGCTACTCTGTCTTCATCTTATTACTTCTGATAAACCAGCTCAAGAGTTAAAAGAATGACAGCGAAACAGTAAGGGTGATATTGCTTCCAGGCTTTGCAATGCTTAACACTTTCGTTAGCAGTCTATCTCCTTCGTACTTATCTCCTTCAGGGGTGAGGGAAGGCAATGGAAAACTGATCACCAAATGCAAAACACTAAGCTGACGATACAAGCCGTTGGTTTCTCAAGCAACCAATAATCAATCCTATAAATGGGTCTAACAACTCCTCTTGTTTAAGCTCTTCCAATTTACTTTTCTTCAGTCTTTTAAGCAACAGATCCAGAGCAAACCCAACTGTCATACTATCGTTTCCAATGCCTTCATCATGAAGAAAGAAATATATCAAGTCCAACAGAACTTCTTGGTCACAAAAGGTATTGTTTTCAAACCCAGCTGAAATGCTTTCCAGAATCTTCTCCAGAACTGGTCTTGTCTTTTCATTTGGAAGCTCCTTCTTCAGCTGATCAATGACCAAAGAAACTAATTGCAATGTTTGGCTTTTCAAGCTTACATTCTGTATTTCAACCCTTTTTGATATTCTATAACTCGGCCAACAACCATTGCTCAGGACAGTGACCGTCAAATTAACCTCTTTTGGTATTCTAGTATTACCATTTTCTATATATTCCTTGAAGCCCTTTGTCATATCCGTCACTTATGTAAAACATATTAGATAAAATCTTAATTCCTACTAACATATCATTTAACTAACCATTATTAAAAAAAACATTAGATATATTATTCTCATATTTTGATCAAAATTTGGTCATATTTTGCTTATACAATAATATTGAATTAATTAGATGTTCTTTTAAAACTAGGGAAAAGACAAAGTTTGGTATGTGATTGCCACAAAAACAAAGTAAAATCTTAAAACTAGGGAAAATACATATGGCACCAGTAAAAGTAGTAAGTGAATTGATGATAATGCTCCCAAAATTAAAAATTTGATTGGATGTACTAAAGTCTAAATGCATAATAAGACAGATTATTAGGTTTAATTTGGAGATTTTAGTAGATTAGCCGAAATAATGGAACATAAAAATAAATATGGTCTACATGATTGTGATAGTGTAATATAAATTGAATTAAATGGAACCTAAAAACAAATTTTATCTAATTCATCTGCAGAATAGCGGCCATAGTCAAACCCAATCAGTAAAGCTTTGCTGGAAGGAACATCGATCGACAACCCTATAGGTGTATCGACTGGCGTTCTGAAAGGTGTATCGATCGATTATCCATTGATAATATCGATCGACACTTTCTCCAAATCAACAAACGACAGTTGAGATCTGAGATCCAGACAATAAATATTCTAAACAAACAGAAGTTGATAGACTATTACTTTGTTTGAGTTCTAGAATATCCAATAAACTACTTTAGCTTCTATACTATTATAATCTTGATTACCCGAATCGAAATCCTAAGTATAACGATTTCTCATAATTGTTTACAAAACCTCAATCCAATCAATCGAACAACTACCTTGTTCACCACTGCAATTTACTATTTACTTAATTGACCTAGCTTAATCATAAACTGTTTTAAGATCTTTTGTGTGCCCCAGTTCCTTGTGGATTCGATCCCTAAGTACCACAACTCGACCTCTTATTTGAGAGAGCACAAATCACTTAGGGTAATTTGAGTGATATCAATAGTCCATGTATTTATCGTGTAGGCCAGCTATATCTCTGACAAGCACATTGCCAACACGTCTGGTAAGTGCGTCTTCGCCTTGTTGTATAAGAGCGTCCCCTTTTGCGGCATGAAGCCTGAAGACGTCAGCAAAGGGCCCCAACCTTTTGGGAAATGCATGATAAAGTCTGAACATCCTAGAGAGATCATCATTTCTGTCTTTACTTAGAAATGAACGGCAACCTGACCTCTCCTTTTCAAGAAGCTGATTTTCAACGGAAACCAACAATTCATTCTGCACAACCTCAACTAGTTTAGGCTCGGTGCTTGAATGAAGGTAGTGAGTGTATCTCTCCTTCTCCTTTTCCAGAGACTCTTCAAGCTTCAACAAGTAATCAGGGAACGAATCATCTATGATCCACCTTGAGGCCTTGCCAGAAATAGTAAGTTTCCATGTCTTGAAGAAAGGACCTCTCAAAATCTCTTTCATATATTTCTAGAGTTCCTAGCCCACTCTCAACATATATGTTACACACGATTCTCAGTAGCGCCTAATCAATCTTAACTCCCTCGCGTTCTTCGGTTACCATCTTCATAACAGCAGTTGTGGCCTCGAAAACTATCTTTAAGAAAAGTTGATCTTCTGCGCAACAAACTTCGCGAGGTATGAAACCATCTTCTTGTGATTGTTCCACTTATGGTGAAGCTCATGAAGCATTTGTTCCCCGTACTTGTTCTTTACACATGGTAACACCTAAACACACATATTAGAGAAGTTATATTAGAAAGAGACAATTAAACATAAAAGGAGATATATCATGAATATACTAACCTTTTGTCCATAGTATGTTTGATAAATTCTTTCATAGCACATGTAGAGCTAACAAACATATGTAAAACATATTAGCTAAAATCTTAATTCCTAGGAACATATCATTTAACTAACCATTATTTTTTTTTTTAAATACATTAGATCTATTATTCTCATGTTTTGCTCAAAATTTGGTCATATTTTGCTTATGCAAAAGTATTGAAATAATTAGATGTTCTTTTGAAACTAGGGAAAAGACAGAGTTTGGTACGTGATCGCCAAAAAAACAAAGTAAAGCCATAAAACTAGGGAAGTGATGATTTTGTGTAGGCAATGTTCCAACGTTCTCTCGGACCAGAGTGTGGGATCCGTACAAGCGTTTAGGCCTTAGCCCTTACGCTTCCTAGGAAGAGATATGGGCCTCACGTAACTTCCTATTAGAGCAGTACGCTGAGCACGAGAGGAGCCGAGAGTCTGTAGAAGGCGCCTTTGAGAAGCTTCTAATGTTAGTTTCATCACGAGGAAGAGGACTAAGATCAATCTCAAAACAAGGTTGAAGAAGAAAGTTGAGGAGTCTCCTTTGTGGCTCAAAGCTCTTCTTGATTTCGTCGAGATGCCTCAGATGGATACTGTGTTGAGAAGACTCTTCTTGTTTGCGTTCATGGGTGGTTGGAGTATTATTAACTCAGCAGAAGGTGGTCCTGCCTTTCAGGTTTGCTTGCTTCAACTATGGCCCTTATAATCTTATAAAGACAATCAAAACGAGTCAAGCTTCTTGTTCTGTTTGTAGGTGGCGGTATCGTTGGCTGCTTGTATATATTTCTTGAATGATAAGACAGAGAGCTTGGGGAGAGCTCGCTTAATAGGGTAAGTTTCTGGTGCTACGGAAACTTAGAAGACTAATTGTTCATCTTCTCATGATTGTGTTTTGGTTACCATGGTTGCAGTATTGGTGGATTAACGGCTGGGTGGTTCTGTGGTTCGCTAACCATTCCCATGATCCCGACTGTTTTCATTAACCCGACATGGACGCTTGAGCTTCTAAGACCACCTCCATCAGTAAGGAGTCCAAATGGGTACTTAACAT
>NC_027749.1:50453924-50454479 GCF_000695525.1 Brassica oleracea var. oleracea
AGGATGCTTTTGGACCTTGCGGTTCTCGAATAGATTGGACAAAAGTATCCCAGTTTGGATAAATACCATCTGTGAGATAGTAAGTCAAACGGTAGTTATGTCCGTTAACAGTATAATTGACTTTTGGAGCTCGACCTTGTAATATATCATCAAAAATCGGTGATCAATCAAGAACATTGATATCGTTTAAGGTACCTGGAGGTCCGAAAAACGCATGCCATATCCAAAGATCTTCTGAAGCTACAGCCTCTAAAACAATAGTTGGTTTTCCTGATCCACGTGTATATTGACCTTTCCAAGCGGTCGGACAATTCTTCCACTCCCAATGCATACAATCGATGCTTCCTATCATCCCGGGAAATCCGCGCTCCTCTCCAGTATCAAGGAGTCGTTGAAGATCTTCTGGTGTGGGTCTTCTTAGATATTCTTCTCCAAATAAATCTATGATTCCTTGTACAAAATGTTCCAAGCATAAAAGCGCGGTGGTCTCACCAAGTCGGAGGTATTCGTCGACTGCATCAGCTGGGCAACCATATGCCATCATACGAATTGCTG
>NC_027749.1:50455299-50463719 GCF_000695525.1 Brassica oleracea var. oleracea
CAAAATATGTAGCAATTCTTTTCCAAAAAGCCATTGCTTTCTGGTCATTGCTTACGATAGGGTCTTTAGATGTATTCAACCAAGCACTGATGAGCACCTTGTCCTCAGTTGGTGACCATTTCCGCCTTTCTTTACGGTCACTCACGATGTCTGCTTCTTCATTTTCCTCTTCAGGCCATCCAGTACCATAGGCAGACGCATCAGAGACAGAGGGGTATGGTTGTTGACTGTTTAAAAGGTTTTGAAAGCTACAAGGTGACGTAAATGGATCCATAGCGAAGGGGAATGAATTAAAAATGGGGAATGAGAGCTTGTTCTGTTTTATGAAATGCAATTTGAAAGGAGAAGAGATATGAAATGAGAAAGGGATACTTGGTCGTTTTTAAAGCAAACTTAATGAGAGTTTAGTAGGTGTTAAGTATAAATGGTCATAAATGTACTTAAAACTAAAAAATCAAGAAAGTCAATGTATCTACCTAAACAATTGCCATCAACTACATGATCCTAAAGTCCATTTAATTCTAACCTAAACCATGTCTAACACGCATTAAAGGATGGACAGCTTACCTCTGAACCTGAAGAGATGGTTTGACATCTTTGATGAAGAGAGTCTTCAATGTGAGATGTCTTCTCATTTCCTGTATCTTCCTTCCATCAACCTCATCAGACCCTCCACCTTTATCACATTCAAATGTACTTACACTCATAAACCAACAAATCCAACGTAAAGGAGAGACAACAAAAAAAGGAAGATAAATGTTTTTTTTAACTCAAGGACATGGTACAATAAAGCTCTTTTTTTATCAATCGTTAGGCATCCATCCTCAAAGTTATGATGTTAAAAAACCTCAACTAACAATTCTCAACCACTTATTGTACGCTAGTGAGATCATCATTTGAAAATGTAACAATTGTATTACCAGACCAAAATTTGAATATAGTAAACCTCCATGAAAGTTAAAATAAATTATAAAAAGGATGGTAGTCTTGGTAATTAGAAGTAGTAACAGTTTAGGAGGAAAAGAGGGGGATTACCAGATCAGAGACAAACTGGAAACTCCTTGTCTGCTTGCCATCACCATAAACAGTCAATGGCTCTTTTCTTAATGCCTGCCACCAATCATATTATTACCATTCTATTACTTAAATCATCCTAATCCTAAAAAAGAAAGCCTGTTACCTGGGCAACAAAGTTGCTAACAACACGACCGTCATCAATACACATCCTTGGCCCATAAGTGTTGAAGATCCGAGCTATCCTAACCTGTGATCCTCGTATTCAGTCATATTTTCTGTATAATTAAAGAATCAAAAACACACAAACCTCAACATTGGCGCCTCTGTGGTAGTCCATGACCAACGTCTCCGCCGTACGCTTCCCTTCGTCGTAGCAACTCCGAACACCTGTTCAAGTGAACTACACTAATAATCTGCATGAAGAATCATGAATACGAAGTAGAAAGAAGGTAAAGGGAATTACTCTGAATCGAGGATCTCGTTCCGTATCCGGGAATCGGTTGGTTGGAGGATGGAGAGAGAATCGTGAAGGCTAATGTGGCGATCGCGATGCCGACGAGAACGAAGAGGAGTCTCTGTTCCCGTAGCATGTAACTGATGACAGGACGAATCGATACGAACCACGGCTTGATCGGCTTCCGGTAAAGAGATTGCGCTTCTCGTTGCTCCACCTCCATCTCCTGTCGCCGGTATGTCATCTTCTTCTTCTTCTTCTTCTTCTTCTTCTTCTTTAATTGAAATCTGGATCGAAATAATTAAGGAGTGAATTAATCAGTGTGTGTTTGAATTCCGAGTCGACCTTTAGGACGTGAGTGAAATGCGAAATGACTTTGTCGTCATCGGCGTTAAATCACGAAGAGGAGAGACGGAGAGACCGAGCCATCATCAAGCTTTGGAGATTTCATCAGAAAAGCATCTCTGATTCTTCGATGACATCGAAGAGAGCACAGCCGAGACAACAATAGAGAGAAAAGGCCACGCGTTTTTTCCTTTCGTAGAAAAAGAATCAACCAATACGAATATGCCACGTAGGAGTTCTTTACCACTCCTATAATCACTCAATTAAGGAGCGGTTCAGCTTAATAAATTCATTTTTCATTTAATTTTTTCTCTTTAATATATCAGGACCTCCTCTAGATGCTACCGATGGAGGTGGTCTAACATCACTGGTTGCTTATGCGTTTTTGTTTCTTTCTTGTACTTTCCTCAAGTAATTTGCTTTAGATCCATACATGTTATTTTTTTCCAGTAGAACATTCCAGCTTCAGCAATAATAGTGAAGTTTATCAAATGTTTGATTAGTTCTACAGTTACATTTTTTTGTAAAATATATTTTCATTAAAACATGGGATCAAATTAATAACAATATACATTTATTTCTTGGATTTTTTACATAGTTTGTGTATTTTCAAAACTTCATAGTTTTAGATCATCAGAGCATAGAACATGCCATTGGAAGTGTCTAAAAGAGGTTATCATAATAAAATATTCGAAAGAAAGAAGGATTTTCAAATGAGATATTATCATAAATTCATGAAAAACTACTTGTTTTCTGTCAGTGGTTTATTCTTTAAAAATAAATTTTAATATTTAACAAAATTATTTAAATTTTTTATTTTTTTGTGAGATAGGATGCTCTCATAGTTGTTTCCATCAATGCATTCACACGTTAATATATCCAAACCGGTATTCATGTTCAAGAAGTATCAACACATCAAGTAAGAATTTCAAGAAAATAAATAGGAACGATAAATTAATTAATTTTGAGAAGTAAAAAGAAACAAAATGAAGGATGAGTGTTTAGAGGAACCGGCGCTTCCATGGAACACGATTGTTTTTCCTCACACAGCAGCCCCATGAGTAAAGAAGAACGACGAGAAGGATAAGAAGGAGATTAAAGACGAGAAGGATCCTCCATCTTTTTCTTATCCCTTTGTAAACTCCAACCTTGCACGTCTCACAAGAGTAACACAACTGGCTCTGCGTGTTACTCCACGTTTTGCAGTCCTCTTTGATCTCTGCCGTCGACGTTGCCGGAACTGTCCACCACGTAGCATTCTTTGCCTCGAAGCCACATTCTACTGGAGGTCGACAACATCCGAACTGAATATAAGAAAAAAGACATTTTACATACTAATATATACAAATTATTAACAATTTTAGATTTTGTTGGGCGTTGGAGGTCCTGTTCGGGTCAGGTTTTTGGATTTTCGATACCATGTCAATAAGTCTCATTCGAGCTTTTCTAATTCCAGGTCGAGTTCGGTTCGATTTTTCCCGGGTTCATTTGATAAAAATTAACCAACCTACATAATTTAACTAGAGTATTCAAAATAACCAAAATATTGGGTATTAATATTACAAAAAATCTTCTGAAATACTCTATAATATGTAAATTACTTTTAGGTTATATAAATAAATAATAATTTAAGTTAACATCAGACTTTTCCGAATACTAGGCTGGATTTGCGTTGGTTTGGATTATAATTTATATATATCCAGCCATTCGGGTATTTAAAAAAACGATTTGGATTGGTTCCGGTTCGGATAAACGGCGATGCCTACTGAAATGTATGAACACATACCTTTACGTGTGAGAGATGTTTGGCGTCAAAGTCAACGTCACGTGGACGAAACCTACAAATGGAAGAATCAGCCATGCATCGTTTAATCCCTTCCCAGTTCTTACCTTGAAGGAAATGGTCTCCTATCCAGTTTTGAAGATCACCGGTCTTCACATTCCCTATTCCTTTGTCTGAAAACGCTTTGCCGGCGGAAGAATTAGTTACAAGGAAGATGAAGATGGAGAAGATTAGGGTGAGAAGAATGGAGAGGAAGAGGAAGAACAGGTAGAGAGTAATGATGATGTAGTTGTCGTAGAGAGCCGCAATGAGGCCTAAGGAAGATATGAAGAAGATGAGAGTCGCTGTTACGATGAGAGGGTTTTGAATGAAGCGTTGACATTGTGATGGGCCTTCAATGAAGAGATAGACAGAGAAACATAAGGTGGCGAGGCCGATCAATGCGAGGATTGCGTTTGTTGTTATCACGGCGGCATTGCTTAGCCGTGGCATTGTTTAAACGCCGGTTATTTTTGGCCGGAGACAAGAGACAAGTCGGTTTGTTGAGAAAATAAATGTCAAGTGTTATTTATTAAATACATGGCTCCGTGTGGTATGGTATATATGTGTGTATACGAGGAATATTGAGCTTGTTTACCAAAAAGTTAAAACAAATGTGAATATTAAACTTGTCATAGTTAGGTTGATTTGGTTGACGGCTTAATTATTTATATATATAGTTTTCAACTTATGACTCTTTAATTGTTATTATTATTTTTTCGTCATATGTTTAGAATTTTATCAACTTGAGAACATTGTATCTGATATTCAGTATTACAAATAAACACACACATATATATAGCTATTATTAGTATATTATATGAGATGAGTATGTATATATATCAAAACTATCCATAGATCGTTTTCAGTAAGAAAAAAACTATCCATAGATCAGAGATGTGATATTATAAGAAAAAAACTATCCATAGATCGTTTTCATTTACAATTCTTTCCATTTTGACCAAAAGAAGGTGTAAGAAACTCCTGTGATTTTAAGACGATGACTGTTTGTTTGGTTTCTAGATTTTGGATTTTGGATTTTGGTTTTTAGTTTTTAGTTTTTGGTTTTTGAATTTTAGATTTTGGTTTTTGGTTTTTGATTTTGCAGTAGATTTTAGTTTTTTGAAAAACGTGAATGGTAATTTTAGATTTTAGTTTTTAGTTTCTGGCTTTTACTTATAAAATAATAAAATAAAAATATTATCAATAGTAAAATATTTATTATGGAAATAATAAAATATAATATCATTACCAAAATACAAATAAGCTTATTTGAAAAAACAACAAATAATACAAAATTTAATTCTATGTTTAAACATAAGTTATATATACTTTGTTTTATAATTAAAATAATAATTTTAAATCATATTTTTATTTTTTAAATATCTTTTTAGATTTTTTTTAATAATATATAAATACCAGAGTTTTACTCTTATATAAAATAACATATGATCAAATATTTTTGAATGTTGGGATGAAAGATAAATGGTCTAATTGTATGTATAATCACTTATTTAATATTAATAAAGTGTAAAAAAATTGGTAAAAAAAGTGCAAAAATTTTATTTGATGATATAATGGTTACATGAATGTTTGATAGTGGAAAAAAGACAAACAGTTTATGGGATAAAAATGAAAGGAGAAATCATTGAAAATAAATAAAATAAAAAAGTAAAATGATAGATAGAAAAACAACTTAGTACAAAAGCTAAGAAAATAGAAATTTTGGTTTTTGTGTAGAACTAGGTAGTTATTTGAAAAACTAGTTTCCTAATTTTTAGGAAATCACACGGAATCTTAATTGGTAATTAAAGTGATTTTTTAAAAACAAAAGCCAAAAACCATTTTAGAAACCACAAACAATCAACCTAAACAGTTATTGTGGTACGAGTGGTTAGTTTATAATAAAACGGGATACGTGGCAAATGTTCAACCCTTACCACATCGGCACTACGTTGGGACGTGGTGTCCACTAACTAAACATCTGAAGCTTTGGACGGTGTAGAATTAAGCTCTTTGACTTTGCCTCCTTTACTTCATGTCCATAACTACGCGCTTTTGTCAAAACTGGATGATCATAGTTTATATTTTATTAACCTTGTATGCATTTATTATGTGTTTATATATTCATACAAATGTTGTTACGCGTATCAAATAAAAACCAAATCAGTCTCATATTTGATTTGCTTATGTCAACTCCAGTTCGGTAGGTGGGTGACAATTGAAACCTTTACACCCCCAGGTAAGTGATTAATATAATGCTTAAGTTTTTCATCTTTTTTTGAACTAAGGGCTTTCAATTTAAAACTTAAACTATTACAAGATAAGATTTGAAATCTTATAGTTTGGAAAAGCTGGAATATGAAACAAGTTTCATGTAAGAGTGAATCTCAAACCAATGAAACAACAAAGGTTGAGACTAGATAAACCATCTCAGTATTGTTTTATTCATTACAACAACAACATATGCATATCAAATGAGACTTTTCTTACATTGATACAGAAACATAAAACGTGTTCACATATTTATACCGCTGAGGAAATCTGAGGGTCTGGTGCAATATAGCCTTTACTGTTGATTTCTTTGCCGTTTAACTTCTCTGAGGAGAAGATTTCATCACCACACAGCGTTACTAATGCCTTGAGATCATCATCCGTGATTCTCTGAAATTATTATCAAACAATAATTAAGTGTGACATTCTATAAATCAATTTGTATCTTATATATTAAAACAGAAGTCAATTCATGGTGATTTTTTTTTAAAATGGACCTAGTGGACCTATTATTACAAAATCATGTTACATTTAATTTTTAATCTTATCATTTAAATTTTGGGCATACCAGAAATTTTTATTGGGCTATCAATAATTGGATTTAAACAGTAGATGATTTATTGGATTTATAGATAGTATAAATTAAATAGATATAATTTAATGTTGTAATACTATACCTCTATATGTTAATAATTTAAATATTTGTCGATGTTAACTTTTAAAATTATAAAGATTTTTTTTTAAATAACAAAAATCATATTATCTAACAATGATTAATTTTTACTACCTTAAACCAATGAAACCAAATTTTAAACTATATAGTTTATTTTAAAAATTAAACAAAAACTAAATGTTTAATTATTTACTCGATAATATAAATCTATGAAGCGAAAAGTTTATTTTTTTAAAAACTTTCTATATTTGTGAAATGTTAAAATATTTTTGAATATGACAATAAAACAATACTTTACTAATCTTTATATATATAGTTACGATTTTAATAATAAAATAATAATCCAAAAATATATATATAGAAAAAGATACAAATACATGTAAAAGCTTAAAAGAATCTATTCAATGAAAAAAAAATACCGTAAACTTATTATGTTTTAAAAATTGATAGACACATATATATTATAATATATACCAATTTAGAATTAAAAATAAAATATTAATATAAAAATAAATGAAAACAAAAATCCGCGCGGTTGCGCGGATCGGTATCTAGTTTGAAATTATAATATCAAATTGAGTTTCAAGTATATGTGCACAAGAAGATATAAATACAAAATAAAAGAACAAACCTTTTCCTGCTTGGTTAGATCTCTGAACCGTGAGAAAACCTCGTTCAATTTCTCATCATCGATTTCATATCCCAACTGACAGCAGAAACACACACCCAAGTATATTAATTAATTAATAAATATATAGATCTCCTATTTAGGTATTTGTATATGATCATTGCGAACCAACGAGTAAAAATGATCTAATCACAATGTAATTACCTCTTTCAGACGACCTTTCACCGCATGACTTCCACTACGTATTTCCATAAATTTTTCAAATAAGTTAAATAAGTAAAAAAAAAATATTACTTAAAATTGAATAATTACCTAAGCTTTCCAAGAACAATGCCTGAATTTTGAGATTTTACAACTCCTACGTCTTCTGGTGATAAGATCTCATATGTACTCCGATTTTTCAATATCCCATCCTTTCAAAATGTGTAAAGAATGATAACCAATTCTATCTCATAATTGATTTTCTGTATATATATATATATATATTAATATGTATGCATGTATATATATATGCACCGAACCTGGTGAATGCCGCTCTCATGAAGAAAACAGTTGGTTCCAACTATAGGCTTGTGGGGTTGAACATACAAGCCAGTGTATTCTTGAACCTTCTCAAGAATTAACAACCTATTAGTCATTCAAATCTCTTAGAAACACAAAGAATTATAACAACAACTTTTTTTATTAGCTTTAGAAACTACTCAAAACTAAAGCTCTCAATATGTTTCTCTTAGATCATATGGAACACCTCTCCATTAGACCTATATTTATATGAAAAACAATTCCCTTTAACATGTGCGATATGGAAAACACAAACCTAACCTAAATAGAAACTTTCTTTTCCTATTTCTAGGTTTCCTTATTGTGTTTATCTTAACATATTAAACATCTAATAATATGTTAAGTTTCCACAAGCTTGGAATTATCCAACATTCACCCCCTTAATTCCAACTTGAATTAGAGAGATCAATTTTTTGAACTCCGATTAAGCTCCTCATTTGCTTGAACATAATCCTTGCTAATGGCTTGGTAAGGATGTCGGCCTTCTGCTCAACACCCGACACATGCTCCACTTCGATCTGCCCGTTCTCCACACACTCACGAATGAAGTGATACTTCTTGAGTACATGCTTACTCCTTCCATGGAAAACTGGATTCTTGGTTAGAGCAATGGCTGATTTGTTGTCGATCCTAAGCTTGACTCTCT
>NC_027749.1:50463814-50464342 GCF_000695525.1 Brassica oleracea var. oleracea
TGATGAACCGTAGTAGAATGCATGACCTGACGTGCTCCTCCCGTCATCGAGATCAATGTTGTGATTGCTGTCACTATAACCAACGATACTCCTTGACCCATCTCTATTGAAGAACAGACCATAGTTTGTTGTTCCTTTCACATACCGCAATATGTGCTTGATGGCTTGTCCGTGAGAGTCTCTCAGATTGTGCATGTATCGGCTAAGAACACCTACCGCGTAACACAGGTCGGGTCTTGTGTGAAGCAGATACCTCAAACATCCTATGATTCTTATGAACTCGGTAGCATCTATCTCTCGTTCATCTTCAGCTTTTGAGATCTTCAAATTCGACTCCATTGGATTTGAGTTGCGTTACACGCTTCCATCTTCATGTCACACATCTATTCCAAGGTAGTACGTTAGCTTACCTAGATCTGACATCTCGAACTTCTTAGACATCTCCTCCTTGAATTTCCTAATCACCTTAAGCGAAGTTCCTGTCACAAGTAGATCATCAACGTAGATGGCTATGATCAAGACGTCTCC
>NC_027749.1:50464459-50479373 GCF_000695525.1 Brassica oleracea var. oleracea
CGAAACCTTCGGGTTGAGTTACATACACTAACTCCTTTAGATCTCCATTCAAGAAAGCGGTCTTCACGTCCATGTGATGTATCTCCCAACCGTTTGTTGCTACGAGTGCTATTAAGAGCCGAATAGTTTCAATTCTTGCCACTGGTGCAAACACTTCATCGAAATCTATTCCTTCTCTTTGTACATAGCCTTTTGCCACAAGTCTCGCCTTATACTTTCTCATTGTACCATCCGCCTTTCTCTTAATCTTGTAGATCCACTTCAACCTTATAGGTTTCACTCCAGCCGGTCTATCCACAAGCTCCCATGTCTTGTTTCTTGTGATAGACTCCAACTCGGCCACCATCGCTTCAACCCATTCTCGTACGTGTTTAGCTTCTAAATAGTTTTCTGGCTCGCCATCCACTGTGAGCAACAGCATTGCACTTTCTTGATCTGCAAGTAACACATAATCATCGAGATATCTTGGTTTTGTTATGGCTCGGCCTTGTCTAGTCACTAACGGTTGACCTCAACCGTCTTGGTTTGCATTCTGATCCGCATCTTCTTCTTCTTCCTCATCTTGGTTTATAGCTTCCTGTTCATGATCCTCACTTTGATCATTACCTTCTTCTATGTCACCCTCATGTGGAATTTTAAGCATGCTCGGTTCACAATCAGTTTGGTTTGTTGTAGACGCCCAGTCCCAAGCTTTCTCCTCATCGAAAATCACATCTCTACTCACCATCACTTTCCTTGTGTCTGGATCATAGAGTCTGTATGCTTTGGAACTCGGCTCAGTTCCAAGATTGACCATACTCTTTGATCTCTCATCCAACTTCTTCAGATAAGGACCAGTGATTTTCGCATGAGCTACACAACCGAATATCCTCAAGTGCTTTCCTCTTCCTCTACCACGGGAATTATCATAGCCTCTCTGACTATGCTCTTCATTGTTCGAAAACATCAGCTTCCCTTGGTCTTCTTTCTGAGTTTCTTCTCCTACACGCTCCTCGTACGCCTTAAGCCTTCCAACTATGTCTTCAAACCCCGTTGATTTGAGATCTAGGACTTGCTCAAATGGTGCTACGATCTGGATATATTTGTGTCTCAGAAGACCCTTCAAGAACTTCTTGACCATCTTGGAATCTTCTATGTTTTCTCCCAAAGAGGTTGCTTTGGATGATAGGCCTGATATCTTCCCCGCGAAGTCATCGACCGTATCTGAATCATCCATCTCCAACCTATCAAACTCCGTCATCAACGTCTGAAGTCTCGCCTCCCTTACACGATCAGCTCATAGGTGTCGCGACTTGATGGCGTTCCAGATCTCTTTTGATGCGGTTTGTTCTTCCACCTGGAGAATCAAAGTCTCTGGAATAAATTGAAACAAAAGAGCTATCGCAACATCGTTCTTCTTTTGATCGTCTGAACCGGGTTCGATCGTGTCCCACACTTCATGAACACAAAGTAGAACCTTCGTCCTCATCGACCAAACTGTGTAGTTTGTTGATGACAACTTCGGACATTGGATGGATGTAGATCCAAAGTCCTTCGTGCGTGGAGCCCTAGTCACGTCCGCCATCTTGCTTACGCGATCTGTTGTTCACAAGCACCAGGATCTTAAGCTACAACTTAAGCTTAGATCTAGTCTCCAACCTGAGGCTCTGATACCAATTCAAATCTCTTAGAAGCACAAAGAGTTATAAGAATAATTTTTCTTATTAGCTTTAGAAACTACTCAAAACTAAAGCTCTCAATATGTTTCTCTTAGATCATATGGAACACCTCTCCATTAGACCTATATTTATATGAAAGACAATTCCCTTTAACATGTGGGATATGGAAAACACAAACCTAACCTAAATAGAAAGTTCATTTTCCTATTTCTAGGTTTCCTTATTGTGTTTATCTTAACATATTAAACATCTAATAATATGTTAAGTTTCCACAAGCTTGGAATTATCCAACATAGTCAATTATTATAAACGCTAAGGAAAGAAAACACTAGCTCCTCGGCATGTCAAACAGTCAAAGTTACCGCCTTACCATCTTGCTAGTAGCCATAATTTGGCGTCTGTCTATTCTTGTGTAAACATCACCCATCAGGTATGCTCCTCGACATTTCAAAGCCATCACGACCTATACATACCAAATAAATATTTATGTTGTTGATGAATTGATGATGATAGAAAATTACGATCGTGTTGAGTTTCCTGGACTTGACTGTTTTTAAAACCAATAGACAATCATAAATAGACTAAGAGATTGATTCTTAGACCATCTCCAACAATGTATCCAAGCCACTTCTAAAACAGTATCCGTCTAATTTTAAGGGTTTTAATAAAATCAAAAACATGAAAAATAGTTAGAGTTGTCTCTAATTGTAGATGTTTTTGGAGCTATATCCAAAGGAAACATGTCCATCTCTCAGTGGTTGAGTGTTTTAAACAAAGGGAAAAAAAATTGGTCCCAGTTCTCTCTCTCTCTCTCTTTCGCGGAAATTTTTTTTTGGCTCTCTCTCTCTTGGGTTCTCGATTCAGACGGCGAATCAATTCGATTCAGACGGCGAATCAATTCGATTCAGACGGCGAATCAATTCGATTCAGACGGCGAATCAATTCGATTCAGACGGCGAATCAATTCGATTCAGACGGCGAATCAATTCGATTCAGACGGCGAATCAATTCGATTCAGACGGCGAATCAATTCGATTCAGACGGCGAATCAATTCGATTCAGACGGCGAATCAATTCGATTCAGACGGCGAATCAATTCGATTCAGACGGCGAATCAATTCGATTCAGACGGCGAATCAATTCGATTCAGACGGCGAATCAATTCGATTCAGACGGCGAATCAATTCGATTCAGACGGCGAATCAATTCGATTCAGACGGCGAATCAATTCGATTCAGACGGCGAATCAATTCGATTCAGACGGCGAATCAATTCGATTCAGACGGCGAATCAATTCGATTCAGACGGCGAATCAATTCGATCCAGATGGCAAATCAATCCAACGCTGGAAGCATCCTTTCCCCACCGTCGGCTTCATCAACGGGGAAATTGGTGGAATCTGAAGCTTGACTGTTTCAGATTTCTGACTAGAAATCGAAGAGATTTCGAAGCAGGAAGCTTTTTCATTCTTCTCTAGGTACGATTTGAGGTTTATAATGTGCAGATTCGTCTGTTTAATCTGTTGAATCTAGAATAGGGTATTTTGATTTTAGGGTTCATAAGATTGTAAATGGGTTGTTTGAGCTTTGCTGTTTGGTTATTACCGTTAACATTGTGTTTTTTGTCTTTAAAACTTATTGTCTCTAAGCTTTTTTGTTGTGTCGCGTTTCAGCTGCAAGGAATGCAATCAGAAGCTGATGTGTTGAGCAAGCTGAGTTTGTGGCGTGAAGCTTCTCGTATCGTCAATGAGGAAGGAGTTAGAGCCTTTTGGAAAGGGAATATGGTTACTGTTGCGCACAGGCTTCCTTATTCGGTGTTGAACTTCTATGCATATGAGAAATATAATAAAGTGAGTTGCTTTATACTATTATAGTCCTTGTGGATTGTGTCTTCTGTATTGATTTGTCACAATGTTGTTTTGTGTTGCAGTTTTTCTATTCGAACCCAATCTTACAGAGCTATTTAGGGAATGCGAGTAGCAGCCCGTTTGTTCACTTTGTCAGTGGCGGCTTGGCTGGTATTACAGCTGCTTCTGCTACTTATCCTCTTGATCTTGTTAGGACACGTCTTGCTGCACAGGTTTGATTTTGAGCAGTGTCTGTTTTGTCTGTACGTGGTCTGAATGGATTACTTTTGTTCCTTTCCAGAGAAATACAATGTATTATCAAGGTATTGGGCATGCTCTCCGTACCATATGCAGAGAAGAAGGCTTTTTGGGTTTGTATAAAGGACTTGGTGCTACTAGTTGGTAAGCTTTCCTTTGTTCTCTTGTGTCATATGCTAAGTGTGTTGATTGTTAAGTTGTTAACTGCTTGGTGGTACGTCTTTTCTCTTATTCAGGGTGTTGGAGCTGGTGGAAGAGCGAGAGTGTACAACACATGACTGTTCAGGACATTTAAACACATTAAATTTCAGCCTTCCAAGGTAATTTACTGAGACTGCTTCTTTAAATTCTTCTAGGACTAGTTGGTTGTTAGATGTTAACTAGGTTTTATTGTTCAGTCTACATCAAATTTACTGCTTGGTAGTCTATCTCTTGTTGGTAGTTTGCTTTAAGTATGGTTGTGATCAATGCTTGGTTGTTTTTAGATTAGGTAAGTCTTTATTGCTAACACCACACACTTTAAACAATGTAACATACTCAAACTTGTTATAAATGAATGCAACCAACTCACACTAAAACACAACTCGTCCTTCTTCATATATTTCTCCTTTTCCGAAAACTACTTCACTCTCTCATTCTCCTTTCTCCACCAGAAAGTAGGAATGAATTCTTCAAATCCATTTACTCAGTCTTCAGGTTATTTGGATCTGTTAAATAGCCATCATTATGAACCTGTCTCGCCAAGCGTAGCTCTTGGATCTTCAGAACTTCCTCTCTTTAGTTCTCAGTGGACAAATTCTCGAAGCCAAGATGCAGAGACAACTGAAGATAAAAGAGGGAGAAGGAATTGGTCACATAAGGAAGATTTGGTGCTCATAAGTGCTTGGCTTAACAAAAGTAAGGATCCGATTATAGGGAATGAACAGAAGGCAGACTCCTTTTGGAAAATAATTGGAGCTTACTTCAATGAAAGTCCACAGCTTGTTGGTATGCCACAAATAGAGGTTGGCAACTGTAAGCAAAGGTGGTTCAATGAAGTTCCATTCTTTCAACAAAGAAGAGATGCTACCGGCAGGTTTGGTCTCTCTGCACTACAGAAGGCCACAACAGCAATTTGTATGATGGCGTATGGTTGTGCGGCTGATGCGGTTGACGAATACCTCCGTCTTGGTGAAATCACTGCAATTTCATGCTTAGAAAATTTTGTTGAAGGAATCATATATTTGTTCGGAGATGAGTATCTCAGAAAACCGACACCACAAGATCTTCAACGAGTCCTCGATATTGGAGATATGCACGGTTTTCCGGGGCTGATAGGAAGCATCGACTGTATGCATTAGGAGTGGAAGAATTGCCCAACCGCTTGGAAAGGACAATATACACGTGGATCTGGAAAACCTACAATCGTGCTAGAGGCAGTAGCTTCACATGATCTTTGGATATGACACGCGTTTTTTGGACCTCCAGGTACCTCAAATGATATCAATGTTCTTGATAAATCGCCCATTTTTGATGATATATTACAAGGTCGAGCTCCAAAAGTGAATTTCTTTGTCAATGGACACGAGTATCATTTTGCTTACTATCTCACGGATGGTATTTATCCGAGCTGGTCAACTTTTATCCAATCTATTTCACTTCCACAAACTCCGAAAGCATCCTTATTTGCTACAGTACAAGAATCTGTCCGTAAAGATGTCGAGTGTGCTTTTGGAGTCTTGCAAGCTCGATTTGCCATTGTTAAAAACTCAGCTCTAATTTGGGATAAGGCAAAAATCGGAAAGATTATGAGAGCATGCATCATATTACACGATATGATAGTGGAAGACGAACGAGATGGGTACACTCAATTTGATGTATCAGAATTCGCACAGGTAGAATCAAACAGAAGTTCTCATGTGGATTTCATGTATTATACAGATATGCCTTCAAATACTGGCAATTTGATGGCAATTCGGACTCGACTTCGTGATCGCAACATACATGAACAATTGAAAAATGATTTGGTTGAGCATATATGGCGTAAATTTGGTACAAGATAAAATAACGATTGATCGTTTAGTTTTATTTATGATTTCTCAATCTATGTTATATGTTTTTATGTCAAGTTAATTTGAATTTTATGTAATTTAATTATATTTAATTATAGAGTGTGATGCAAGTAATCTCTTATTACAAATTTTCAAAATTTTGAACCTTTCATTGGTTCTACCATTGGAGATGTTAAAATTAAACAAGTATGTAAAATGTTTAATTTGATTAATTTTACTTAAAAAATTGATTTAGAACTCTAATGAAGAATCTATTGTTGGAGATGGTCTTATCGGTTATATGTTCGTATGCTCTATCGTACTTTGGATGTGTGATTTGTTACCTCTTCAAGTGGTGCATTTCCACTTCTTTCACCTATTCCATTGATTGTTACTTCGACTTGACGTGTTCCAGCACATACACCCTATGTAAAATCGTTGTTATAGATGCATTTTGAATTGATATATTGTAAATAAATGAG
Source organism: Brassica oleracea var. oleracea (assembly GCF_000695525.1). Taxonomy (NCBI): domain Eukaryota; kingdom Viridiplantae; phylum Streptophyta; class Magnoliopsida; order Brassicales; family Brassicaceae; genus Brassica; species Brassica oleracea. The sequence goes on from NC_027749.1 coordinate 50,470,734, forward strand.
CAAAGGGAGAATTAGAAAAGTACGGCTATTGTATTGGCGGTAGCAACACCAAGGTCATTGTGACAATGAACGCTGAAGATAGCATCATCAATTCCAGGAGTGTTTGCTTTGACATATCTCACAAGTTCTCCGTATTCTTGCGGCATGTTGATCCCCACCGTGTCCGCGAAGGCCACCGTGGTTGCACCCGCTTTGATCGCTTCTTCAAAAACCTTGCATATATAATCCTTATCGGACCTGCTTAATTTTAATCACAAATTAATATTTTATAATTATATATGACATTAGTAAAAAAAAATCTTATATATAAAGTTTGTAACGCTTTAAATTAATTATGAACCATTCAACTAAAATTCAATGTGTTTCATTTTTAAAGTTTTGTATTTAAAATAGACAGCATTGTGAATGGAATGAACATACATTATACATTAAGAGTTTTAAGTTGAGGATTTAAAACATTGAAAATTTAACTAAGAGATTTTATTTCGATTCAAAAATAGTTAAAGAGGTTTTACTACCAAAAAATCATTTAATATTATAGTGGCAAATCAAATATTTTATTTAACCGCAAACAATCTCGTCTTTATATAGAAGAAACAAAGTAATAAGATTTTATGTTCTTTCGAACCTGTGAAAAAAATAATGGAGAAGTATAGGTTTTAAGATATGAACCTGCCACTATCTTCACAACCAAATTCGATGTCTTTGAAGCCTAAACTTTTAGCAAACCTAATGCTACTTTTTGTTATCTCGACGACTTCTTCTCTAGTCATTTTCAGCTTATATTTCATGTGAATGTCACTAGTGGAAGTGAATACGAGTATCCTCGGCCTCTTTGCGTACTTCACTGATTCCCAAGCCGCCTTAATATCTCTTTCTTTGCTTCGTGCGATGACGCATATCACTGGGATATAACCTGTTTCCTCATCCACCTAGCAAGATCGATATATAATCTTTTTAGTGCTAATTTTTATTTGCCAATTTCTTCATTTGTGCATGCATACTTTTCATGAAAACCATGCTAATTAATTAACCTGTGACTTTCTAATAATATCAGATTTCTCTGGAACAACAAGGTTAACTCTATGGTTTGGCACCAATAAAGCTATTGTGAGAGGACGCATATCACTGGGATATAATAGTTCTCTTTAGTTTTGCAAGTCATATAACAAAAACCCATTAATTAGATTAAAAATTATTTTGTAATATAAAAAACGAAATAGATTTTTTAATAGAAGTTCTGAACAGTAGATCATATATATAATTTTTCGTAGGTCCGAAGTCAGCCTCTAAAATTTTTTTTGGTATGAATGTTAAATTTTATACCATTTTAAATTTTAGACAGAAATAAAATTTTCAGCCTCTAAAATTTTCAATCTTAAAAATAACCATTCATATTAAAGGTGGTTTGAATCCGGGGAATAGGGGAACTAATCCTTTGCACTAGAACTAAGCCACCAATACTTTGGTAAAACTAAATAGTTTGAAGAAAGAAATAAAGAAACAACCTCGTTCCCCACTGTCTTGGCGATGGTTTTGATGGTTACAATAAAATTCATATATTTATAGACGGATATAATTTTTTGTAATGGATTTCTAAAAAACTGGTTAGTGGGAGTTAGTTAGATTTATACAAATGATAAGTCTAACAACCTTGGATTTATAACAACTTTTATAAATACTTAATCCAATACGGGAAGATCTGGTAAAAAACTAAAGAAATTTCGAATAACTAATTCAGAAAGCCTTATTTAAATTTAATGGGGTGATGACTTAAGTTTTCATGGCATTATTATTATCGTTTATTTATATTTTTGTGGTTTACAAAATTCTTTTATTAAAAGGCTAATTATTATGATAGTTGGACTTAAATATACTTTCTGCGTTTGATAATTAAAAAGTACATCATTTGTAGTAATTTAAAATGATTAACGTAAATGGAAGTTCTTTGTGTTTAACAACACATACAAATAATTAATCTTTATTTTATATTATTTCATATATTACATAACGATGACGTACGTAGAGGAGAGAAAGACATAAATATTTTGATTTATTTGGAGGATGGATACTGAGGAATTTTTTTGCAATGAGATGGAGAACATGTACAATAAAATTCGTCTAAAAATTTATAAATAGGCTGAAAATCTTGTTTGTTTTTTTGATAAACCCTATCGGCTGATCCGGTCGGTCCCGGGAGAAACGCACTTAGTGCTACAGAGTGGACTAGTCCGAAAGCGTACCACACTGGAAACCACTTGGGCCGAAGCCCAAGACCAGACTGGCTAAGTAGTGATAATTTAGTTCCCAGGGAGAATCGAACCCATAACTGATGTGGGTACACACCAAGCCCCAAAATTGCCACTATGCTACCACCACTTGGTTAAAAAATGTTGTTTATAGATTTTAAACGTTTATTTATACTAATCTTAATATATTTTTTTAAATTGGGAATTAAAATATAATATTTCATTTAAGAGTGGGGAGTTAAAACATAATATTTCTTTTAAACATGGGATTTGTTTCAAATACATTATCGCCATCTAATTCGTGTGTAATGAACACGTGGTATCCAAAATAATTTTATTATTTTCTAAAAGTTGGAGTTAAGACATAATAATGCTTTAAAAGTGGTAGTTAGCATTTAGCAACCTCTTCTTTAAAAAAAGAGTCGGAGTTAGAACAAAGTATTTTTATTGCTATCTTTTTTTTTTTTTTTTTGTAAACTAAATATTGTGTTTTGGGCTTCGAACCCAGGAAAGAATAAAAATTGGGTTAGATCCACCCGAGGGTGGAGAGCCTTAACCGGATGTGTTCAGGACCCGAAGGTCAATCCCGTCTCTGTCAGAGGAGATGCCAACCATCTCTCCTTTCTACAAACACTTTTTATTGCTATCTTGTTTGATTGTAATGATCACGTGGTAATAATATGCACAATAATCTTAATACTTTTAAAAAGTGGGAGTTAAAATACAATATTGCTTTAAAATGGGAGTTAAGAAAACCTTCTTTAAAAAAAGTGAGAGTTAGAACATGGTGTTTTGTTAAATATACTATTATTGACTTTGTGCTACGCATGGGAATATATTTGGTTACATAAAACCAAATTTCAGTTATATATAACTAAAAATGACATCAATAATTTAACTTTGATTTATCAAGAGATACACATAAAAATATCAACACAATCATCACTAGTTACCCATACACATATAACGTTAAATTAGATTGTTTAAGAAACTTGCCTTGATCTTAATTAGTTGTTGAATATAAATATTTGAAGCTTTCCTGATTGTTTTTTTATGTCTTGTCATAATTATTAACCTGCAATTTATGCATCTTTGGCTCATTACATCTAGTAATTCATTCAGTATCTCCATACAAAAATTATATTACATATCGAGTGAAAACCGTAAGATGTATCAATGAAAAATTAATTAAGAAATCAAAGTTATTAAATTTTTATTTTGAGAATATGTGATCTTTACTATGTATTGTATGCAATTATACCTTTTAAATCTAAATGACACAAACGATGATCTCATATCGAACTCAACACTGGCTCGGAACATTCCATACGGTTTCAATTATGAATTAGGGTTTTGAAAAAAAAATGATTATATATAGGCCTTTTGTATTATATTTTTGATCGATTGAGAGTTTTTGTGATGTTTGTTTCTAGATCTTAGAATATGAAAGTATGTAAAAGGAGATCATGGCCAAAGAAGAAAGGTTGTGGGGTTTGTGTGATATATCAAGAAATTGTTAGATGTTTATGTATTTCTTTATGCACCATCTTTTTCCCTTGTTTTTCTTATTTTATAAGTATTTATTAGATGGAAAAATATGATTCATCAGATGATTTGTGATTTTGTATGTAAAATTAATTTGTAGTTTATAAATACCTATGATTATTTTAAATAATATTATCGTCTTATTTTAATTAGAAATTTGATTTGTGTATTCAATATTTGGTTGGTTCAGTTATCATTTGATTATATTAGGGCATATATAAATTTCCTAGTTAACTATATACTTTATGGTTCAAATTAAGTAGATTAGAGTTTTGATTAATTTTTTAGTTTAATTTATTTTGGTTTATTAACTTATATTTGCAAATTATTTAGTGAAATTAGCATTATTTTATATATGTTGATTTGAGAAAAAAAACTAAAGTGTGATTGATTCAGAGTTAAATATGAAAATAACAATAATCTGTTGAAAGCTCACTGACATATATAAATTCTACAAAATACTCAATTAAAATAATTGGTTCTTATTTATTTATACGTTTTGAGTCATTTCTGAATTTGTATGTATAATTAAGAATAAAGAAATATTACCATATATAATAATATGTTTGATATATTAGTAAGACCATTTATTTTAAGTATAAAAAATTTTATTGGTCGAGTTAGTAATATTAATTAGACCATTGATTTTGAGTATATTAATCAAATTTATATTTGGTTCAATATATAATAAAACCGGTTTAGTTAGGAACATGCTTTTAGTTCAAATGTGAAAACAACAAATAAAAAATATATTAATCATGGTAAGTATAAAAATTTTTTAGCTTATTAACAATATTGGTTTATGTTAATTTGTTTTTGTTTTTGTGATAATCTGATAAAGTATATTGATATAAAACATATTTTTAGTATTTTTACTATCTATTATGTTGTTTGAGTTATGTTTTGAGGGGTAAAAACATAAGGATACAATATTTATTTCTAGCTTATTTTTTTATAAATATTTATTTTTTATATAGTTTATTTTGAAACCGGAATAAATAAAAATAAATTAGGATAAAAAATTTTGTGACAAAAAAATCATCAAAAATAGCCTTCAATGAAAAATGACCAAAATAAATTTTATTAAAGGGCAAAAATGGGATTAACTAATCTAGACTTAGGGTTTAGAGTTAAGAGGTGTGGTTTTGGGGATAGGGTTTGATATTATGTTTAAAAGGAAAGTTACTATTTTAAAAATATCAAGCTTACATTTTTATTTCCTTTTTTGTGAAATCAAATTATTTATAAATTATATCCACATTTTAAATTTTTATAAATATTTCCTTTTTTATATATGTGATTTAGAAACAAGTATAGAAAGAAAAAGAAAAATAAGAAACTAATGACAACAATATCACAAAAAATAAAATTTCAAATAGCTATAGAAAAACTTATAGATATTTTTATTTTCTGTTATTTTCAGAAAAATAAATAAAATTATTAAATAACAACTAAAAATAGAAACATTTATAATGGTAATTACATAATTAATAATTTCAATTCATTATAGACATCAACGTAATTAACCATTGTAAAAATTAATGTGAGTGTAACATACAAGAAACTAACTTATCAAATAATATTGTAAAGATTGCTATCTAATTGTTTTTTTAATAATCATGTGGTATGCACTCCCAGGTACATTTGTCACCTATGCTAATTTCCATTGTTAAGTCTTAAGATTTAAACACAGACTTCTTGGAGTATTTTTATATGGATTTTTAACGTTAAAACCCATCAATTTGTTTTGGGTTAAAATCTACAAACTAAGTATTTAGTGAAATAACCCCTAAACTAATTTTATTTAATGAATTAAACTATATGTCTACAGTGCCGGTCATAATTACAACTACTACCGATAAATCTTTAGTTTAGGGGTTTTTACATTAAATAAACATAGTTGAGGAGTTTTTCCATTAAAGATCTAAAAGTTCAAAAATATGTAAAAATATAAAAACATTATCTAACAACTAGTAATTTAAATTTTCAAAAATTAGCATTTTGAAAGCTTATGCATATAGATGAGTTTGATTTATTTTGAAATCAACATTTATGTATAAATTAAAATTAAAAAACAGAAAATATAATAAAAATTATCTAAAGATTTGCTGGTAGTAGTGGTTCTTTTGACCGACACTAGAGATAAACTAATTATTTAAAAATTTGTAACAAAATGTTTCAAAATTAGCACTTCAAATAACTTATGTTGCATCCATGGATATATTTATTTTCAGATTCATATTATATGTGAGAGCTAAAATCAGCAACTAAAAATTTAATGTGAATATAGCCTAGTCTAACTAAATCTTACTCTATTCACATTAAAATTATAATTGCGAGTTTTATCTCCCACATATAATATGGATTATTAAATAAATATATTTCATAGATTCCCATAATTTATTTAGAGAAAGTGCTAGTTTTGAAAATGTTTGTTACCAATTTTTTAGATAATTAGTTTATCACTAGTGCCGGTCAAAAGAACTACTACTACCTGTAAATCTTTAGATCATTTTTATTATATTTTCTAGTCTTTAATATTTTCAATTTATAATAATGTTGATTTTAAATCAAATCAAACTCATCTATTTTCATTAATTTTTAAAAAATGCTAATTTTGAATTTTTTTAAGTTACTAATGTTTAGTTAATGTTATTATATTTTTATATTTTTGATGTTTTTGAACTTTTTAGACCTTTAATGGTAAAACCCCTCAACTATGTTTATTTCATGTAAAAATCCCTAAACTAAAAATTTACCGGTAGTATTGGTAATTATGACCGGCGCTGTAGACAGAGGATTTAATTCATTAAATAAAGTTAGTTTGGAGGTTATTTCACTAAATACTTAGTTTGAAAGTTTTTACTCAAAACAAACTTAATTGAGTGGTTTTAACGTTAAAAGTCCTTTTTACATTAAATAGTCCTTCCGATCTAACTTTCATTATTTTTATATTAAATAGTCCTTCCGATCTAACTTTCAATATCACTGTCAAAAAACTGGAGTTGCTAAAAAACTCTCCCAGGCACGATAACAGAGGAAAGTCGTTATCCCTTGGTTATTTAGCTCTACCTACCCTCCACCCTACATACTTTTTCCTTTTCTGTGTAACAAAAACCTGCAACCTCCTCTGTTTATTCAAATTGTTACCGCTTTCAGTAATATCCAAAGGATAATCCACTCTTCTGATCTATTGCCCACTGGGTTCTAGCCCTCGACTCCGGTCGACGGGTCCGCCGCTCCCTCCGGTAAGACCTCCTCTCTTATCATGGAACTTTCCTGTGGCTATATGGACAGGTTACATGTTTAAGCAAACAACTTTCTAGAACTCTAGTTTCTAAGAACTTTCCCGCTTTGCGGAGAACCCTTATCTCTTTCAAGCAAGATCAAATCTACAGCTACCACCATGGCTAGAAGACTAACCTCAGCAGAAAAAGGAAAAGGCTTAGCAAATAATGCATCACCACCAAGGAGAGGTAGGGTTAGTGTACCTGATTTTGATAACTCAGAGCTGATAAAGAAGCATGAGCTCACTCTTATAGGAAGAGTTACCAACCCCAAGCATCAGCGAATGTGGTCCCTTATTCCTTTCCTCTCAGACCTGTGGAAATGCAACTCAAGACCTTTTGGTTCTGATCTGGGACAAGGAAGATTCCAGTTTCAATTTGCCTCAGCGGAAGATCTACAAAATGTCCTTGACAATAGGCCATATCATTTCGCCAAATGGATGCTCATCCTACAACAATGGGAACCTTCAGTCTCACCAAGATTCCCTTCTCAGATACCTTTTTGGGTCCAAGTTCAAGACTTACCTCTGCATCTTTGGAACGAGGCCATCCTTAGAAGCATTGCAGGTGATATTGGAACCTTTGAAAGTTGGGAAATTACTGCCTCCAAGGCAAGGTTCAGAGTACACATCAACGGCCTCCAACCCCTCGTTTTCAAGACTACTCTAGATTTCAAAAACGGTGATGAAGTCACCGTGGTTCTGGTCTATGAAAAGTTGGAAAAATTCTGCACAACATGCAAGAAACTTGATCATGAGTACAATGACTGTCCACAAAATCCAGGTCAAAACCCACAAGAGACAGAACATCAAAACGATCTTAAAACTAAGGCGGAAGAAATGACAGATTACCGTAAAAATGGATCCAATCAGCATGCACAACACCCCAACCAAAGGGGAATCTCTCGCCAAGCATCTGGGTTCATGAGGGATGCTAGAAGAGCTGACTATGGAACTCGCTCACATTCCTACCGTGATAATGAAAATAAGACTCGTTACGTGGCAAGTAAGAGAGCCCATACTAATGAATCTTATTCAAGATCTCTAAACTACTACCCCCGACACTCCAACTCTGCGCAAGTCTCAAACTATAGACAAATTGGATCTCGGTGGGTAGAAACTGGCAGACGAGCACACTACTCAGGCACATCTCACCCTCCTGAGACAAACGCCCTTAGCCAGAGTCAAAAGAGACTGGATTGCTCCCGCGACGCAAATTCAGAACACCTTTCCTCTGCGCAAAGGCAGGAGAGACCGGTATCCCCTCAGCGTAGCACTCAATCTGACTATCAAAACACATCTAGAGTTCCGGTCCCTGAAGAAGCAATTAGAGAAGCTAGGGAGGAACTTCGCGAAGTAATGATCCAATATGTTAATGGAGCTGATCCTTCAGAGAGCGCTGCTCGAAGAGAAAGAATGAGATATGCTGAGGAAAATGGAGAAACAGAACAAGTGATCATGAATATGGCTATTGAGGCTACTGTTTCTGCTGAAGGAGCTCGGAGAACCGCGGAGACCCAGACCATCGTAGAAAGAATTCCCGCGCTATCTAGGCTGGGG
>NC_027749.1:50482306-50522283 GCF_000695525.1 Brassica oleracea var. oleracea
GGTGACGGCAATTGCAGATGGATCAAGCTTCTCTGATCTTCACGGCATCCTCTCTGATATCTATCTCCTTTCAATTTCCTTTGATTTTGTATCGTTTAGTTTTTGTCGCCGAGAGACACTCTGTTTTGAGGACTCTGCTGCAAAAAACTCTTTATCAAACTTTGTTCTGACCCAGACCATTGAACCGGTCTTGGTTTAGTTTTAATGAAAAATTTCGATGGTCCACAAAAAAAAAAAAATAGTCCTTCCGATCTAACTTTCATTATGTATGTATTGGGTTAAAACGCAAGAATGATGATGTATCATCACATACCTTTACGTGCGAGAGATGTTTGGCGTCAAAGTCAACGTCACGTGGACGAAACTTACAAATGGTAGAATCAGCCATGCATCTTTTCATCCCTTCCCAGTTCTTACTTCGAAGGAAATGGTCTCCGATCCAGTTTTGAAGATCACCGGTCTTGACATTCCCTATACCCTTGTCTGAAAACGCTTTGCCGGCGGAAGAATTAGTTACAAACAGTGTTTTAAAACGCACTAGGCGTTTATTACGCTGACTGTATAGCGCATAGCCGTATAGGCGGATGCCTAAACGCGGTACATAAGATAAATATATATACATTATTTTGAAAAAAACTAAACATAAATATATTTTAAATATAATTTTATGTAAAAGTATATATTTTAACATATATAAATAGATTTAAATTATAAAAATTAAAGCCATTTTAAATATATAAAGATGATAAATATAAAATGATTTTGCAACAATTATACTAATATCTACAATCATATAAAATACATGAAATAAGTAAAAGTAATATAAATAATAACATTAATAAAATATAATAATAATATTAATAGTTTATTTTTTTGAATATTAATGTTTAAAATCCGCATAGACGTCCGCGTAGACCGCATAATATCCGACTAAACGCTATTATTCATTTGAATTATAGAAATCCGCATAAAACCCTGTATAACATGAAAATAGTACGGTAAATTACCGTATAGCGGCTAAACGCCGCCTAGGCGGGCACTTAGACCGTCTTTTAGAACACTGGTTACAAGGAAGATGAAGATGGAGAAGGAGAAGATTAGGGTGGAAAGAATGGAGAGGAAGAGGAAGAAGAGGTAGAGAGTTATGATGATGTAGTTGTCGTAGAGAGCGGCGATGAGGCCTAAGGAAGAGATGAAGAAGAGTCGCTATCACGATAAGAGAGTTTGGATGAAGCGTTGACACTGCGATACTGATGGCATAAGGTTGCGAGGCCGATCAATGCGAGGATTGCGTTCGTTGTTATCACGGCGGCGTTGCTTAGCCGTGGAATTGTTTAAGCGGCGGTTGTTTTTGGCGAGAGAAACGTTAGTTTGTACCTTTGTGGAGAAAACGAATGTCTCAAAAACAAAGTGTTATATGTTAAAATACATGTCCATATGTCCTATATGTATACGAGAAATATTGAACTTGTTTACCATTTTTTATAGAAAATGTGAACATTAAACTTGTCATAATCCGCTTGTTTGTCGACTTATTATATTTCAACTTATGATCATTTAGTTATTGTTAATTTATTATATAGGTATGAAGATGGGTAAATATTCACATTTCAAAAGTATCCATAGATTAAAGATGTGATTATAATTTAGAGAGGCCCTTGAACAGAGACTTAATTAACATTTTGACAAAAATATAAGAAACTCTTGTGATATATTCAAGGTCGGTCTTGAGATTTAAGACGTTATAAACATTTTAAGATGAATCTTAAAAAAAATATTTCTACAGATTAAAGGCCATATGATGTATAATAGATTTTTAGAGCTTAAAACTGAAGATGAATATTTCATCGTATAAAGAGTTGTGACGAGTTTAGGTTTAATATGTTATTTTATACACGTACAACTCCAACAATAAAGGAAACAATATCTACGATTAGTTAGAGCATCAACAGCAAAGGAAGGAGGACAAGGAAAATATCTTGGGTTACCTGAACATTTCGGGAGAAGGAAGAAGGATCTATTCACGGCGATAGTGGATCGTATAAGACAGAGAGCCTCGAGCCTGTCCACAAGACACCTATCCAAAGCTGGTAAACTAACCATGCTGAAAGCGGTCCTAACGGCAATCCCCACATTTTCAATGTCTTGCTTTGAGTTACCTGTCAGCTTGTGTAAAAGGATTCAGTCAGTCCTAACTCATTTCTGGTGGGACACGGCTGATGGAACCAAAAAGATGTGCTGGGTGGCTTGGGACAGACTCACAAAACCAAAAGCAGGTGGGGGGTTTGGGACTGAGGGATATTCAATTATTTAATCAAGCTCTACTGGCTAAACAAGCATGGAGGATCTTAACCAACCCAACCTGTCTACTAGCGAGAGTGGTACTAGGCAAGTACTACCAAAACAAAAACTTCATGGAGGTCACAGTCCCTACGGTTTGCTCGCATGGATGGCGAAGCATACTACATGGCAGGGAACTCCTAAGAGATAATGTGGGTAAAGCAATAGGGAACGGCTTAGCTACTAAGGTGTGGAAAGACTCATGGATATCACTGGAAAAGAACCTCAAACCATTTGGACCTATCCCTGAAGCGGCTATGGATCTTACGGTTTCAGACCTTCTAACCTCAAACATGAAATGGAACAAGAAGAGATTAGAAGAACTGTTACCCCTTGTGGCAGAGGAAATCCAAATGATCCACCCAGGGAACCAAGCCACTGAAGACATCTATGTGTGGCAACCACTACAAACAGGCAAGTACACAGCAAAGTCAGGCTACTATACAGCAGCTATGAAAGGATAACGTCAACAAGAAACTATACCAGATGCGTTTGAGTGGGTGAAAGATGTATGGAACGCCAAGTGCTCGCCAAAGATGAAGCTCTTTATGTGGTCCATCATACAAGAAGCCATCCCCCTCGGGGAACTACTGCAAAGAAGAGGAATTCAATCAGAGGCACTCTGTGTAAGATGCAAAGGAGTAGAATCTACAATGCATACCTTCTTCAATTGCCCTTTCGCTAAGGAAGTCTGGAAACTAATCCCTATACGACAAGTAGTTCACCTAGCTACGGAGGTCGACTTCAAGAAGGATGTGATTGCGTTCAGGAGACAAATATGCCTCCCACCCTCGGGAGTCTCCTCAACCATTCTACCATGGGTGTGCTGGTCCTTGTGGACAGCTCGTAACACGCTCTTGTTTGAAAAGCGAACCTTTACTCCGACAGAAGTAGCAACCAAGGCGATAAGACTGGCAAGGGAATGGGTTAATGCACAAGCTCATCAGACACAATCAACGAACGTCTTACCCCATCCAAAGAGGAAGCATCAGTTCAGAAGCGCCACCGGTGATACTCCGACGTGCAAATCGGACGCAGCTTACGATGCTCAATCAAGGAGAGCTGGCCTCGCATGGATCATCAATAAGCCTTCAGGAAGAATGATCCACCAAGAATCGAGGGCCCAAAACTTTGTGCCCTCACCTCTAGTAGCGGAAGCGCTGGCACTCCGTGCTGGATTAATCGACGCAGTAGAGCTCGAGCTCCCTAAACTCCGGATGCTCTCTGACAACTCAACGCTCGTTAGAGCAATCAACAACGACGCGCAGGCGAAGGAGATCTTTGGTTTCATCAACGATATTCAACAAATCTCTTCTGCATTTGTCGAGATTTCGTTCACACACATCTCGCGTTCTTTCAACGAAGATGCCGACCGCTTAGCTAAATTATCTCTTTCAGCTTCTTAAGTTTTCATTTTCTGTTCAGACATCGTTTGGGCATGAGGCCTTTAATTAAATGAAAGTATTGGTGTTACAAAAAAAAAAGTTAGAGCATCAACAACGGCGCCTTATAAAGTTGCCCCTTAAAAAAAAAAATTTAAAATCATGCGGATCCCACCTAAATTCTAAGGGCTGCCTCTTCTACTTTTTCAGTAAGAGTCGAGTTTGAGAGGGTTTTGCCACTTTTTACGGGCTCCACTGACATGTGACAGCCCGCAATTGATTCGTTTTTAATTTGTTTTTTTTTAAATCAGACAAAAAAAGAAAAAAAAAAACCTAAGAGCCCTTTACCGTTAATGATGGTCTTATATAGCTAATGATATAGAGAATATACGAGAGTATATATATCTCAATATATTTAGCCCATTACCAACCCTAATATACTCTGTTCGATAGATGGGTGACAATTGGAACCTTTTGCACCTCCCAGGCAAGTGATTAATGCTTAAGCTTTTCATCTTTAGAGGAAAAGAAACTTGTTTTATTCATTACAAGTTTCAAAAGAAACTTGATATTACAGTGATACACAAACATAACAGACGTGGTCACATAATTCATACCACAGAGGAAATCTGAGGAGACGGTACATAGCCGTTTCTGTTGATTTCGTTGTCGTTAGTGCCGTTTAATTTCTCTGAGGAGAAGATTTCATCACCACACGTTACTAATGCCCTTAGATCATCATCCGTGACTCTCTGAAATTATCAACAATATGAAACCCAACCCCATACTTAAGTGTGAGATTTCATAAGCAATTCGTATTTAAAATTCTTATATCAAATATACTTAGTATATAAGCTATATCATAAGCATATGTGCACAGGATATATTATATATATATATATATATATATATATAGAAAATTAAAAACAAAACCTTTTTCTGCTTGGTTAAATCTCTGAACCGTGAGAAAACCTCGTTCAGTTTCTCATCACTGATTTCATATCCCAACTGAGAGCAGAAATAGATATTCAAGTATGTTAATGAATAAATACATAGATCTCTTATTTGAGTATTTATATATGATAGTTGTGTAACCAACGAGTACATATATGATTAAATTACAAGGTATGTACCTCTTTCAGACGACCTTTAACCGCATGACGTCCACTACATAGTTCCATAGTTATACAAACGAGTTAAAATGGTACGTCCCGTAATTTCATTAGTAAAACCACTAAAATATTACTTCAAAATTGAATAATATTACTTAAAATTGAATAATTACCTAAGCTTTCCAAGAACAATGCCTGAATTTTGAGATTTCACAACTCCAACATCTTCTGGTGATAAGATCTCATATGTACTCCGATTTTTCAATATCCCATCCTTCAAAATGTGTAAAGAATGATAACCAAATCAATCTCATAACTGACTTTCTGTATAATATAAGTAGTTATGCATGTATATATATGCACCGAACCTGGTGAATGCCGCTCTCATGAACAAAACAGTTGGCTCCAACTATAGGTTTATGTGGCTGAACATACAAGCCAGTATATTCTTGAACCTGCTCAAGAATTAGCAACTATTAGTCAATTATTATAAACGCTAAGGATAGAAAACACTAGCTCCTCGACATGTCAAAGTTACCATCTTGCTGGTAGCCATAATTTGGCGTGTGTCTATTCTTGTGTAAACACCACCCATCACAAATGCTCCTCGACATTTCAAAGCCATCACGACCTATATATACCAAATAAATATTCATCTTGATGATGAATTGATGATAATAAACCATTACGAGCTTGTTGACTTTCTTGGACTGTTTTCAAAACCAACTCGCAACAAAATGAGTAATAGATCGATTCATATCAGTTGTACTATCTTATGTTCTATCTCACTTTGGAAGTGGATTTCTAGCAGTTCTTACCTCTTCAAGCGGTGCATTCCCACTTCTTTCACCTATTCCATTGATTGTTACTTCGACTTGTCGTGCTCCCGCACATATACCCTGTTTATTTATACATAATGTGTAAACTCATTGTTATTTATGTATTTTGAATTGATATTTGTAAATAAATGAACAAAATTTCAGGATTAGAAAAGGTACGGCGATTGTGTTGGCGGTAGCAACACCAAGGTCATTGTGACAATGAGCGCTGAAGATAACATCATCAATTCCAGGAGTGTTTGCTTTGATGTATCTCACAAGTTTCCCGTATTCGTGCGGCATGTTGATCCCCACCGTGTCCGGGCAGGCCAGGGTGGTTGCACCCGCTTTGATCGCTTCTTCAAAAACCTTGCATATATAATCCTTGTCGGACCTGCTTAATTTTAATCACAAATTAGTATTTTATAATAATGTATGACATGGTAAAAAGAAAATTTTATATATAAAGTTCCTTACAAAGTCAGCAAAATCTATAACGTTATCTAGCAACAGTTAATAACATTTTAAAGTAATTATGCCATCATTATTTGAAATATTCATGTATTACATTGGCCGATCCGATATTGTTTTTGTTTGCAACTTTGATTGTCTGAACCGCAGTCCAATTAATCATCTAAAAAAATGAAACTGACGAGTAGCTGAATCATAGATTTTCTAAATGAGAACTAAGAAATGATTTCATTTCGCATGACCACTAGGCTACCATTGGTTGATTCGGATCTAATATTTTATTTTACCGCAACAAATATTTTCTTTATAGAAACATAGTACCACAATTTTATGTTCTTTTGAACCTGTGAAAAAAAATAATAATGGAAATGTATAGGTTTTAAGATGTGAACCTGCCGCCATCTTCGCAACCAAACTCGATGTCTTCGAAGCCTAAACTTTTAGCAAACCTAATGCTACTCGCGACCATCTCGACGACTTCTTCTCTAGTCATTTTCAACTTATATTTCAAGTGAATGTCACTAGTAGAAGTGAATATGACTATCCTCGGCCTCTTTGCGTACTTCACTGACTCCCAAGCCGCCTTTATATCTCTTTCTTTGCTTCGTGCGATGACGCATATCACTGGGATATAACCTGTTTCCTCATCAACCTAGCAATCACACACGATAGTCTTTTAGTGCTAATTCTTTGACCATTTCTTCATTTGTGCATGCATGCTTTTCATGAAAACCATGCCAATTAACATGCGGTCTATTTATTTTATATGTCTTATCGACTAATCCAGTCAACTCCGATAAAACACACTTAATTTTATTGAGTAATTTTTTTCTGAATGGTCACGACACTGCCGGATCCGAATTTATAAACTAATGTTAAAAAGCTGAATCGCCTTTTACCAGAGTACCATGTAAACTAATTGTATTAAAGCCCAACCCCATACTTTTTACATAGATGTGAATTTGTTTCAAGTGAGGTCGAGATCACGGAAAGAGTAGAGTATTTTAACACATTCTCGGTCTTGCATACCACTTGACCACAGCTATACGGGAAAGTTTGGCACCAAAACAACTATTGTGTGAGGTTGAAATAACTTATTGACTTAGGGGGTGTTAGTGAGACTTGGTGGGAGTTATTGGTTGGTGTATTTTAATGGATTTGAAAATCTAAACTAAATTTAGTGTTATTGGTTCTATGATTTTAAAATCCGTATTGAAATCAAGTGTTATTGATTTTATGATCTATAAATTCTAATTCAAATCAAGTGTTATTCAACCATGCGGATTTATTAATAGATATAATTTAATAATGGATTTATATAGAGTTTTTTTGTTAAAAATACAAAGACTCAAATCCGAGGAAAAACCTCCAGATTTGTAAATACTAATCCGAGAAAATTTGAAAATCCGTATATTTTACTTGGATTTGTAAATACTATATGAATTTCTAAATCAATCAAAATATATAAACCAACAACACCTCTTTAGATTTCTATAGAGTTTGTTGATTTTAAAAGTTGAGAGATTTGTTAAATTTGGAAAGAATTGTAGAGAATTTTGTATATTGTGAAAATCTATGAAAATAAAATAATGTAATGATTCTAAGAATTCAAGAAAAACATGTAGTATTCTCAAAATCTTGTTTTGTGAGTTAAAATGTTAAGAATTCAACTTTCAATAACATTTCTTTAATAAATTTGTAGAATCATTAAAATCTAAAAAAAATTGAATAATAAATGATTTTGTATAGAATTATAGAATCATCAAACCAATAACACTAGATTTTAATGAGAATGTGAGAATCTATAAACCAATAACACTAGACTTCAAAATTCTAAGACTCATTATCAATTCAATTCCCACTTGAAAATTCTAAGAGTCATTATCAATTCAATTCCCACTGACACCCCTTAGCTTTCAACGTAATAATTATCCTTAATTTGAATTTCATTATAAACTCTCTTTATCAAATAAACTTGATATAGTTTTTTTATGAAAAAAAACGATATAGTTTGAAGAAGGAAATAAAGAAACAACCTCGTTTCCCACGGTTTTGGCGATGGTTTTGATGGTTTCGAACTCTTCCTCTGATGACACGGGAAAACCAACTTCCATGATGTCTACTCTGAGTTTAGCGAGCTGCCGGGCAATCTCTATCTTCTGCGGTGGAGTAAGGGCTGCACCGGGAGATTGTTCGCCGTCACGGAGCGTCGTATCAAATACACGCACGTAGTTCTTGTCGGGGAGCTTGTTCGGAATATACTCTGGCCACCGTTCCACAACGGTTTTGAGGTCAGTACCACTAGTCTCAGCCTTCTTGGACACAGAGGAGCAACATGAGATGAGCAAGGACGACTTGTTGTACGGACGGGTCAGGCGGACAGATCCAAAGGGTAAGAATGACCGGACAACCATGTTGGAACTGGTGGTAGGGATAATTCCGGAAGATGTCAGAAGTGACGATGCCATAACTATGAAGTACGTACGTAGGAGAGAAATAAATATTTTGATTGGTTTGGAGGATAAAGATAGTGAGGAAATTGTTTTGCAATGAGATGGATAACATGTACAATAAAATTCGTCGATATTTATAGATGGGTAGAAAATCCATTTTAATGGATTTCTAAAAATTGGTTAGTGGGATTTATACAGATGATAAGTCCAACAATCTTGGATTTATAATAATTTTTATAAATACCTAATCCAATAAGGGAAGATTTTGGTTAAAAAACCAGATACTTAATAAATTCAATAAGCCCCATTTAATTTAATGGAGTGATGGCTTAATTTTTCATGGCATTATTATCGTTACAAATTTTAGCAAAAAATAAATTATTGTTATCGTTTACTTTTATTTTCTAAGTTTTTATATTAAAATACTAATTATTATGATAGTGGGACTTAAATATACTTTCTGCGTTTGAAAATTAAAAATTACATCATTTTGTAGTAATTTAAAACGATGAACGTAAATGGAAGCTCTTTTGTGTTTAACATCATACACAAATA
This sequence comes from Brassica oleracea var. oleracea, assembly GCF_000695525.1. Taxonomy (NCBI): domain Eukaryota; kingdom Viridiplantae; phylum Streptophyta; class Magnoliopsida; order Brassicales; family Brassicaceae; genus Brassica; species Brassica oleracea. Next base: position 50,491,438 of record NC_027749.1, read on the forward strand.
ATTAATCTTTACTTTATATTATTTCATATATTTACACATATACATATACCGCTGTATACATATTATATTAATAATATCCGAGAAGAACTGATTTCGTATCAGTATACACAAGTAAATTCTAAAAAAGACGTAAGTTTAATGATTTCATATGTAAATACAAGAACAACAATGTAATCATAATATTTTTTAAGTGGGAGTTAAAAGATAATACTGCTTAAAAGGTGGGCGAGTTAAAACCCCTTCTTTCAAAAGAAAGTGAGTGTTAGAACATGGTATTTTATTAAAATTAAATATCGCTATCTAAATTATTAGTAACGATCACGTGGTATGCATTCCCAGGTAGGTAGCCACATATGCTAATTTCTGTGAAAAAGCTTTTGAAGAGTAAACCAGACTTTTGGATATTTTTGTCATTAGACTGGTGGAAAGGTTTTCTAGTAACTAGCAAGTATTTCTTCCGAAATAACGCAAAAATATGTTGACATGTTTTTCTAACCTGTATATGTTGACATGTAGCTGCTGTGTTTTATGTCAGTAAACAAAAAGGTGGAGTGCCTTATCTTTATCTTATCTTTAATATTTTATCAATATATATTAATATAGTCATCATTTGAAATTAAAGGAGATTTATAGATCCTTTCAGAACTATTTCACCAATAAATTATTGTTTTGTTGTTTTTGCATATTTGAACAGAATACAATCATACAAGGAGACTACCAGAAGGTCAAATTTAATAGTATGTTTCTTTCACTAATGACTTTCAAATAAAACATAAACTAACTATTACATGATAAAATGATAGGTCTTATAGTTGGATCAAATTAACATGAAAGATTTAATCCCAACCTATGAAACAACAAAGAAAGAAACGAGATAACAACGATACAATGAAATACAATATCTAGTTATAAGAAACACGGTCACGGCAACTACGATTTTTTCTCTCTAAATGTTTTCCATTCCATGTTTTGGTATGTTGATAGTTAAATTAAATATGAAGGGAAGCTAGTAACTTAATAGTGTGACATATATAATAATGGTTTACTCGTTTCATTGCCAATATACAAGACACTTATATTTTGGCTTGAATACTTTGGGTGGATCGTGAAGTAGTAATATGTGATGTGATCCAATAGAAGACAATTCGCTCATACTTAAAGAACAAATAAAAGCAAATACTAAAGAAGCTATCACTGAAAGAAACAAAATAGATAGATTAGATATACACACTGCGTTGAAATATCCGTGATCATAGACATAAACAAGGTTTTGAATCTAATAGAAGCCTTAGGAAAAGAAAAAGGAAAACAAAACATGTTTCAACAACAATAGAAGGTTCAAATACTACGAGAAGTCGGAACCACTATAACCGATTTAACTGATCACTGTAGTCGTATGGGAAGATCTGTCAAGTTGGCTTCATGGCCAATATAAATGTTGATATGGTCCTCGATTTGGACGAATGCCAATGAGTTTGCATTGGTTTTTCATGAACGTCGTACGTGCATGGCCAATGTGATTGTATGGAGCTTTTCGTCAGGTCTAAATTAGAGTCCAAACACCCAACGTGAGTGTTAAGCTCAACTTCATTTGTTTATTGCACAAAAGCCATCTAAATTTCGCCTTTCAGAAAACATTCTTGCAATGACTCAAAAACAAAAAAAATATACGTAAAACTCCGGTAAAAACCTAAATGCAAAGACATAACGAGCAAAGCGCAAAAGAAATAAGATTAAGAAGATTGTCAATAAGATATATCCACAAGCCATTTTCTGTAGATTCACTACCACTGTTCATGTTAAAATTATTTCTAGAAAAAACACAAAAGAAATAGAAATTAAAGGGGAAAGCAAAGAGCACGTGGAAATTTGGAACTCCAGTTGGGCAGGTAGGTGAAAGTTGACATATTTGCACCTCCAGGTAGGTGACTAGTTGTGCTTAATAATTACTTGTGCATAATTCTGTTCTATTTTCATATCCATTGTTTTCTATAATGTTGTTATAATTAAAATGACACACTATGAACTTGCATTTTCTCAAGAAAAACAATGTTAACTTGCACATAATCTTTTTGTTGAATAAATAATTGAATATCACCATGACCAAAAAATAGAACTTGATAATACAGGACTACCAAAACAGAAAAGAAATAAGAACGTGACCCAAAATAAGAAGTTGAATGAATCGATTGATAATTTATAATTGGAAATGTTATTGGCAACAAAGTTAATTAGGAAAGTTAAAAATGTTAACAAGGAAATCAGTATAAAGTTGTCTTCCAAAACTGGTTCCGAAATATAGGGGAAAAAAATTATAAACCTCATAAATTTGGTTAAGTTTTTTGTCCGGTTTATTACTTATTTCAGTTTTAAGGTTTCGTCAATTTAACGAGAGTACCTACCCTCTACAAAAACCATATGTTATGGAAAAAGAGTGTTTATCGGTTATGTATGATAATATGATAAAAATATGTTTACGAACAGAGATAGATGATATAATCAAAATGTACAAAAGAAAGATACAGTAAAACCTCTATAAAATTTTTTACAAAAAAAAACCTCTATAAATTAATACCCGATAAATTAATAATATCTGTAAATTAATAAAAAAAAATCCAATCCTAACTTGGACCGGTTCAAAATTTAACACAAATCGATAAAATAATAAGATAATAATTTTTAGAAAATTCTATGTAAATATATGGTCCCATTAAAATTATAAATTAATAATTTATATTCATACATATTTTATATAAGTAAGAATCTATTATTATATTATTTATTTTATATTCACAATGGAATTATCTTTATATTTTTTAACACTTAATATATTTTTGATGAGATATAGTAATATTATATCTAAAACTACATTTAAGTTCTGTGCAATATATATATACACCAAATAATATAATAAAATTAATATAAATGCTAAATTTAAAAAAAATAACAATTAATGTCTATACACTAAAATCTAAATAAGTACACTTTTGTAAATTAATATCTCTATTAATAAAATTTTAAAGTCCCAACATTATTAATTTATAGAGGTTTTATTGTATGCAATATATGAATCAAATAAGATTCCAGGATTTCAAAATCACAGGCGTTCCAAAGACGGACAACCGGCAGCAGATTTTTTGGCCAAGACTGATCGAACATGTTATAGAAATAGCGGACTTTTTGGCCAAGACTGCTCGAACATTTTATAGAAATTTAGTTTTTGTTGGTTGTTTTATTCCGGTTTCATACTACCAACCTTAGAATAGTTTTTTTTATTTCAAATATATATATATATAATTTGACCGGAAGTTTGTGGTCAAGTGGTAAGGAAAAAGGCTTGGGATGTCACTACAGTTAAGGTTCGATCCACCTGCTATGCGAAACTTACACGGATATGGGCTATTGTTTTTCGGTCCATTTGAATATCCGGGAGATGGTCTATCCGTGGGTTGCACCTCCTACCCGGAAGTTAAGTCTGTGTCTTTAATAGACCGAAGTTTAACCTTTTTAGTTACAAAAAAAAGTATATATATATGAATCAAATATAAACCTTTTGTGTGATCCATCTTCAAGCCAGAAGCTAAAAATGGATAAAAATAATAATTGGCCCTAGTGTTACTCTGTTTCTCCATTATATGTTTCTGATGCCGTGGTCCTTTTTTAATTTCTTTTGTGTACGCGACTGCTTGATGTTATTGTTTTCGTCATCGTTGTGGTTTTCATCTCCACTTTGGAGATGAGGTCGAACCTTCAGATGAACTTCTTCATCCTGAGATTAAAAGAAAAGTTATAACTTATAAGATATCAAAAATCATCTATATCATTTTGCTTTTCGAAACATTTTATTTTAATTTTCTCAAACAAACATTTATTTTAGTTAAGAAAAGTAAAATCGTAGTAAAACAAATAATTGATAAATATTGGTATAACATATTTCAAATTATAAATAATCTACTAATGTTACTAGCCCAAAAATACTATTTATTTTGTTCTTCTTTTGATATTTCTTAGAAAGTAAAATTAATGGAAACTAAAATTAGAAGCAACGGAAGCATACCTCTTGAGGCTGTTTAGAGAGCTTGATTTGTACAGAGATCCTTGACCTGGACAAGTCCACTCCTGATGATTGAAGTGTTTCTGACAATGTTTTCAGTAACCTATATTCCAAGTAATTTTTTTTATTAACATTTCTCTTTAGTCTTATTACTTTGATTAGAGTTGAAATCAAACTCACCCTTGGGAGTAAACACTTGATATACTGATTGTACCCTTATGAATAGAAAGCTCCTCTACCTCCTCCTCTTCTCTCAGATTTTCACATTCCATTGCAGCAACATCTGATGATGAAACTGGACAAAGCTGTGACAATTCTGGAGAGAAGAAACTGTTCCTTTGACCCAACACAGGAAACGAAGTCGTATCCGTTGCCCTTTTCAGATACTGTTGATGCTCCATGTCGACGGCTTGAGCCTCTGCGAGGACTGGAACAGTTCCTTCAGGTGGCTGTTGAGGTTTCTCTTTTAGATTAGTTTTAACAAAATAATAGACAAATTAGAAGGAAGGTTTAAGCTAAGAGTTACCTCGTGTTTGTCTACTTTCTCTTGTAAGAAGTGAATGTATTGAATAACCTGTATCATTATATATTTTCTAAGTAAGTTTGTGTGACAAGAACATATTCAAAGAAACTTCTATTACTCATACCTCTAGTAAGAATGACGCCTTGTCCCGCTTTTGGTCGCTGTTAGGGATCAATTGTCTCAACGTTTGAAATCTGTTCCATATATAACTTGGATCAACTCTCACCCTCTTTGTAATCTACCAAACTAAAGTCCATATCTTACTTGTAAACTCACCTATCATTGATCTTGCTCCTCCTCCGTTGCTCTGTTGCAGAATGTTTTGACCTAGGAGTGTTCGGCTTTTGTTCGTTACCATGACCTTTCTTATCTACTTTGACTCTCAAATCCACTGTAAAGAAAAGATCACAAGTGACAACATCTTGTCAATTATATCGTTTAAGAAATGTAATCTAATGAGTGTTCAAGAAATGGTTAGACGTATGGTAATTAGGCGTTTTAAAAGGGATTAGTGTTTAATTGGACTTCTAGGCGCTGTTTCAACCGATTTATTCAAATCTCTTTAAAAGAAATCATTTAGTTTATACCGATTTACCGTGTAAGTGGACACACCTAAGCATCGCCTAGACCGATTTTAGAACATTGAATCTAATTAAGCCTTCTAGTGAATGACAAACCTCTCTGGGACTGACTAGTGGATGTGTTGCTCCCTTTATTCGTAACAAACTCTTCATCATCATCATCCATATCATCCTCCTGAGAATTTCCTTTGGCAGACTTTATCATGTCCATGAAACTCTGGCTCTGCCTCTTTCTTGTATGCCCTCTCTTCTCTATAGATTCATTCCACAGAGTGAACCCATTCTTTGCAGCGTAAGAGCTGCAATTAGAAACCGAATTATCCTCCACTGCGTTCCTCTCGTTACAGCTAGCTTGGGACACCGTAAACATCGGAGAGACCTTTGGTTTAGGAACTCGCTGAAGATGGTTATGATTCAAGTAAGGCATTTGACTGATCGTGTAAGTCCCTATACCACCGGGAAGCACGTGCTGGTTATGAACGTACGGTGACTTCAGCTCCGACGATGCCACCGTTGTGTCATCACTACCTCTGGTCCCTTCCTCCTTGGCACTAGCTCTTGTTCCAACATGTTCGAACGGTTGTAGAAAATCATGAGTTTTCGGATACCCACCTGTTTATTATATATACACCATCGAAGGTTAGGACCAACGTTTTCTCAAAAGTATCATTTACATAAAACAGAAAACATGATTAGTTTTTCATATAAAAAATGAAAATATATACGTAAACGCTAAATACATACGAAACTCTTACACACATACGAGTTATGACAACACTGTAAATGAAGACATAAACAATCTAATTGTACATACATGTACTGCCTGAGATTTATCTACATATACAAAGCTCATGTCGAATTGTACTTGCATGTCCGTACATTAGTCTTATTAAGAACAAACGCTGACAAACTTCGTTAATAATTTTAATCAAATAAGATTAAATTTGGATCCGTAATTAGTAAACAGGTCCAACTAATCACATGGCATATACCCCACCTTCTACAACTAACATATCACACACAAGCACTCCAGATCTGGCCTCTAATTTATATATCACGTGACACAGCATTATCTAGATGTTTGTTTCAGAGCTAGACTTTTACATGAAAATGGTACTTATGTAGTTATATGTACTTTTTAACAGAACATAATGTGTGTTTTCAGACCAGATCTTCTGACACTAAACAAAAAATAAATAAAAAACAAACAAAAGTGGTTTTCAGATCTCATGTAACAAAATTAGATCTGACGGGTCATCGTCATCATTAACATAGAGATATTTATGACGACTTATATAAAAATGGACTATTCTTTTTGTTTTAATTTAATATGTTCGATAATTAGTAGTATTTTCATTACATCTCTCTTATTTCCCTCTACGAAGAAATACAAAATTAGTAATAAAATACCTTGAGATGAAGGCATTGGATCTGAAGGATGGACGTTGGAATTACTGCAGGCTGATAAAAAATCATGCGTTGGTTTTTTTCTCCCTGTAGAGAAAAGTCTTCTTAATAATCAAAAATTAAAATGAAAAAGACAATTATCTTTTATTATTATTACGATATTTTTCTTTAGTAACTTGTGAAAGAAAGACGAGAATCCAGAACCTAAAAGAAAAGAAGAAGAAGAATCTGAAACATGTAGCGCTCTGTAATTATTACCTTGTGCTTCAAAGACACGAGAATGTGGAAACTCCATCAACCACAGCTTTTAACTTATAACGTTAGATTATGTGGTGGTCAAAATTCGAGAGATACTCCCTTAGATCTGCGACTTATAGCTGCAGATTTAAGATAAGACTTTGTTGAGAATTGGAGCTTGAAAGTATCTGAATTATGAGAGAAAATCTATCGAACGATCGATCTGCCTCTAAATTACAAAACAATCATAATTAAACCATAATTCAGCAAACAATAATAATAATCGAATTTCAAACCAAGAGAATGTTAGTAAAAATCTAAGTGAAACCATGAAGTAATTAAGAGATTCAATAGAGACGTAAGAATGTTAGTACCTTGTAGATGATCGATGAATCTACCATGCACAATTGTCACCTCGCAGATGAGGGAGAGAGCTTTCTCACTTTCTTGGCCGATTCTCTCTGTCTGTCTCTTTGTTTAGGAGATGAGGAACTGGAGTTCTTTTTATACAATCGTTATTACAGTTTAAGTAGTAACTCAGTTCATCTAAACGACGTTAAGCTAACGGTGTTATGTTACGTAATTTAACGGCGTCATGGGAGTGATTTGTCTACTTGCGTCGTCGAAAGATAATAGGGGTTTATCCATTTAGCGGCGCTAAAAGAAAAAAAAAGTAACGCAAAAATACTCGGACTTGATATATAGTTTAGACTCAGAAGAAAGAATAAAAAAAACAAAGTCTAGTTTAGACTTGTCAAAAAATATTCACTAGTTGTTGAATCTAATACAAATATACAAATACTACCACCCTCTTAACTCACAGGCATTATTTTATTTCACATGTTTATTATTTATATTTATTTTTGGTGATCCCGATTTAGATCCTTTAATATTTATTGCTCCGCAAGTAAAAGATAAATACTGTATTTGATTCATTGGCACTTGGCAGCAGTGTCCTTCCAAGCCTGTAAAAGTACATGCTCACATTATCTTTTAATCTGTACTCTCTGCACCCTCGGACTCTTTTGAATTGTGGATAAAATCTAAAGTACTATTCTGATAATAATTAGGAGGTCACATATATACTTGAATGGGTTAATCTTTACGATTATTTGAAAAGTAAATTTGCTTATTTATCATTTTCTCCATGATTTTAGGCTGAGTCATTAAACAATTTTAATTTGACTAATTAAAGTTTTAATATTTAATAAATAAATTATATAATTCATTATTTAACTGATTACAAACTAATATTATAAAAATATCTCAAAAATAAATGGAAAATGTTTTCAAAAAAAGAAGATAATTCCATGTATTTATTTTGTGTTTATCTAATCTTTATTTCTTATTTATTTATTTTTATAATTAGTATTATATATACACATATCATAATTAGATTTATCATTATACTAAAATAATATTATAAATAGTTTTATACAAAATAAAAAAATTGATTTATATTTGTTTGTAAGCATAATATGTCATGGCATATTTTTAAAAATTATTAAATTTATTTTAGTATTAAAATACTAAAAAGAAGTATATAAACAATAGCAATAAATTTGATTTATATTTGTTTGGTAACCTGATTTTTGTGATATTTTCATTTTTATTCTTATCATTCATTTACAAGAATAACTTGTATTTGTTATTTAAGTTGAAAATTTAATATTTCTTTGTTTTTATTTTTACTAAATATTTATTGTTATCAATTATCATCCAGTTGCAAGAATAACTTTCAAAAAAGAATATTTTCAATATATATATATATATATATATATATATATATATATATATATATATTTTTTTTTACAACAAGTACCTTATATTTATGAAAATTTAAAATTTACTTTATTAACTTTTAATCTTTCAAGAGTTTCAAAGAATTATAACTTTGTTTAAATTAAAATTTTCTTAAAAGACTATTATGTAAACAAATAAACTGTAAATCATAATTATTTTAACTTTCACGAGATTCTTATTAGTTTTTAGCATAAATCATTAATTTATTAATTTAAATAATATAAAACTATTTCAAATTTTCAAATTGGAATTACAATTATAATTATTTTACTCAAGTTAGGACCAATTCTTATTTTCATATGATGTAAGATGTTTTAGAATTCTATAGTTTCATTTTTTTCATTCATTCTAAATTGTCTCGATTATAGTTTTTGACATATATATTTATGTACTTTTGATATTTGTTTTTTAGTTGGAATTCTATTTTTTTTTTCTTTGAGTTTGAAAGACTAGGAGCAAGTCGGTTTTGTTACATGGAGTTTGGAATTATGAATTAAGTATTGCTTAATCTATAAGAAAAATATGCTTTGATATTAAGTTTAGAGAGTTGCATATGTAATCATGTTATGAAACGGCTAAAATAGATATATTTTTAATTAATAATTAGATTTATCATTATATAATTAACCGCAATTTAACTTTAATAATAAAACTATCATTATCTATTTTTTCTTTTATTAAAAGTAAACTTATGAAATATTAAAATAAGTCAATGTGTATATTGATCAAGTAAACCAATGAAATATTGTCATTTTCTCAATTCGTTTTTTTTAAAAAAAATTCTTCTAAATTATCATCGAACTTTAATTTTCATTTACTTTTTATTTATTTTGTTCTTGCTTGGATTTTGTGTGTTTTAGTGTTTTTTTGGTAATTTAATATATGTTTATGATTCAAAAATACAAAGTAGATTAACAGATACCAAAAATTCACATTCTCAATTTACTTTACTGTGTAGAATATTTGATATGTAATTATGCTCTTATAGTCTCATACTTTTATAGATTTTTTGTGTTACGGAGACATAGACTGAAATAAAAATAAAAAAAAACTAAAATGATTAAGAATAAGTTATTATGATGTTTAAATCATAATACATATATTAATAACTATTAGTAAAATGATTATGCCCGCATGTGCGGGCAAATCACCTAGTTGATAGGTAATATTATACTTTCCCCTAGATAAATGGATTGGTATACAATTAAGTTTCTCAAAAAGAATAATTGGGTATTCTGAAAACAAGCAAAAAAGAAAAGAAATCAAGCTATTTTATCAACTACTCGCGTGACCAATGAAACAGTATATACCTTTTTTGTTTTAAGTTAGTGACGAATTTAAATAGTGTAAAAAGAAATCAATCACCTATATATTAAAAGAGAAACATTACAACATTTGAGGTAGTCATGTATCATCTTCACAATGAATTTTAGAATTTCTAGAGAAATAGGTTGGTCCATCTAAATATATAATAAGTTTTTTATTAAACTAACCATAAATTAATTATTAATTTTTTATTATTTCTATAAATAAAAAATTACAGAATTGTCTAATGTAGCTAAAATATATATGACAATTAATGATTTTGAATAATAAAGATTGGATAAAAAATAGTGTATTCTCTATTATTTTTTTCAATTTTAACTTATTAAAATAAATTAAATAACCACACTAACCATATAATAAAATTTAGATTTTTTGAATATGTTATATTTTGAATTTTTAAAAATGACTATAAATTACTAAAATTGTTAAAAGTCTCACATTAAAATTTTTGTGAACCATGGTTTAAATTTTTTTTATGACAAGATACAAATGATTATAAAATCATATAAGTATGAAGACTCATTTATTAAATATTAAGATTAAATATATATATATATATATATATATATATATCATTTAAATTAACTATATACCATATTAAATACATAAATATTTTAATTTTGAAATTTTTTTTGAACAATTTTTTTTGATAAAAGTTACTGAATTTTTAATTTTTAATATATTTATTATTTCATAATGTGTAAAAATAATATATAATACGTAAAAATAATTTCTATATAATGTTAATCCTGCGCAAGGCGCGGATCTAGTTTGTTTTAAACCAGTGACGAGTTTAGCTAGCGAGATCATGCAAATACTTATTTTCAATACAGTAATTTAAAAAACATAGCAATTTATTCGTTTGACCAAAAAAGCAAAATATTCGTATAACTTTGTATAGTCATGCGTATGCACATCTTTTATATATTACAGTACTAGATTAAGATCCGCGCCTTGCGCGGAACAAACATTATATATATAAATTATTTTATGTATTATATGTTCTTACATATTATGAAATAATAAATATATATTGAATAATTAAAAGTTAGTAACTATTACATATATAATTAAATTGGTGCGAACGTATAAATCAATTTTATTAATCCAAACAATTTTTTTAAAAATTTGATAGGATATGTAATTAAATTTAAATGATATTAACATACATAGTATATTTTTAATATTAATATCTATTAAATGATGCTTTCTACTCATATATATTTTTTATCATGTGTATCTTTAATAGCAAAAACTTTAAATTACTCATAACAAAAAATTTTATAGTGGGATTAATAATTTTAGTAATTTGTTAGTACAAAACTTTTATCAAAAAATAATAATTCAAAGTAAATTTTGAAATTAAAATATTTATTTATTCAATATGGTTTATAGTTTAATTTAGAATGATATATATACATATATATTTTAAATCTTAATGATTAATTAAATTAAACTTTTATTTATATGATTTTGTAATAATTTGTATTTTGTCATAACAAAAGTTTTAAACCATGGATCGCAAAATTTGAATATGAGACTTTTAACAGTTTTAGTAATTTATAGTCGTTTTTTAAAATTCAAAATATAACATATACAGAAAAATCTAAATTTTTATAATATGGTTATTGTGATTTTTTAAATTATTTTAATAGTTTAAAATTAAACAATTTTGATAGAAGATAGAAGATATATTATTTTTTATCAGATCTTTATTATTCAAAATCATTAATTGTCATATATAATTTAGCCACATTAGGCAATTCCGTAATCTTTATTTAAGGAAATAATAAATAACATTAATAATGAATTTATGGTTAGTTTAATAAAAAGCTTTCAATATAATTAGATGGACCAACATATTTCTCTAATAATTCTAAGAATCATCTTAGTAATGACACGTGTCTACAAAAAGAAGTTGTAATGTTTCACAAATAATATATAGGGGATTGTTTATACGCGTGGTGGCAAAGGTTGCCACAATAATGATCGTAACAAGATAGCCATACGATCTTACGTTAACTATAGTTTTTAAATGGAAATAAACACGGCTCGGTGGTGGCATATATATATCTTCTTTTTATACGTTTAAATACATTTATGTTGTTTAAAAAAAAAATTCATATTTTATAAAAAAATTGTTTCAAAAAGATATATGTTTTACTTTTTCAATGAATAAATTAATTACAAATTGTAAACTTTAAAAATATAATGGTGCTTATAAAAATTTTATTGATTAAAAGTTGTGGAAAATAGTTGATAATGGAAAATAATGAATTGGTAACTAAAATTTGATATGTTTCTTAATAAGTGTGAAAACCCTAAAACATACATTTTCTGAAACAGATGGAGTATTAGATAGAGTACTAAAATAAACCGAAAAGGGTGAACTTATTAGAGCTATTTTATGTGCACTGAAATATTTTTTTTTGTTAGAAGTCCAGATGAATCACGAGTTGATAAATTTAAAGTATATTATATGGGGCAATCTATGTATACAGTGTGAAAATACATGGCAATTATAAGCTCTCATATATGTGAGATGTAACAATATATGTATGTGGTTCTTTCTTTTTCTTTTGAAAATGTGTTGTTATATACCTAATGTCATATACAGTTGTATTTATAATTAAGAATATTTATGCATAACTAAATAGACTTAATAAATAGAAGAAAGGGTATGACTATACAAGATAATACAATAAATAATTAGTGTTGGGTCACAAGAAGAATAGTATATAGGGAGATAGGAAAAGAACACTCACATGCTCTCCACTTTGTCTCGTGAGTTTTTTTTTTTTTTTTTTTTGATAAGTACGTGAATTTCATTAAAAATGAGATTGTTTGCAAATTACAAAAAGGTTAAAGCCATCTAGCTATCCTCTGCCAAAAAAATAAAAACAAAGAAAAGCTAAAAGTAACTAAACCCACAGAGGGTGTTTCAGTCGTATGTTAACCATTGTAGCATGAGATTCCGAAATTTCTTGCGGTTTCTCCTTGCTAGAATGGCATCTCGAACAAGTCTGTCTATCCTTTTGAAAGTCGCCGGTGCGGTTGACGAGATGGAGTTATGAAGCCTGTTATTTCTTTCCAGCCAAAGGGTGTATATTGTTGCTTGACCAACCAAGAGACGAAGGGTAGGAGAGCATACACTGTCCTGTAAGCTAAGCCATTCCATAAAAGCTGTCCAAGTGTGGAATCGAAAGGGGCTGTAGCCTAACCGTTTAGTAACAAGGACCCAAACTTGCTCGGTAAACGTACATGGAAGGAAGAGATGATCCCTGCTCTCAATAAAAACATTACAAACACAACAAGTGTCTATATGTTGTGTTCCCCAAGATGCAGTACGAGATCGTGTTGGGAGACGGTCCAAGTGTGTCATCCACATCATGAAGGCATGGCTCGGGATGCATCCCTTGAACCAAACATTTTCGGTCCATGGTTTGTGATCAAGTCTATTTCTAATGGATTCCCAAGTATGCTTAGCTGAGTACGAGGCTAACGCAATATCACCCACTTCCCAAACAAATAAATCAAGAGTTGACAGAGATGATGGGAGTGTTACCGTACATAAGTGAAATTGCAATGATTCAGCTTCAGGAGATCGAGCATGACGAAGTCGCCATCCTGCTGCTGTGCAAGCGTCAGAAACTTTGTCTCGTGAGTTGTTAGGTTATCTCTCTAAACACGCTTTCTCCATCCCTAACCTATATTAGGCCCATGAATTTATTAAATAATACTGACTAAAATGTATTGAATCATCTCTAGCTAAAATGTGCAGATTCTCTAAAATGGACTTAATTAACACAAAGTTTATTAATATCGTTTACCAGGTTTATAATGGCTATGGCTGTGGTTTCCTGCGTACAGTTATTGTCAGGAGATCAATTGATGTCCATTGTAAAAGAGAAAAAAATTATGTCCATTGTGTTTTTAGGCTAAGAATGATTAATAGAGTTATGCAGACCACACTTTCATGGCACATAACAAGAATAAAAAAGATGACCGCATCAAAACACGTGCGACATCGGTTTCGTGGTAGAGATGGGGAGCCGGTGGGTCGACTCACGTGCCAAAAACTATTACAACATCAAGAGTCGGCGGGAGTGACGACAATCGCAGGGGCACTTTGGTTATATGCATCATTCGTAGGTCCATTTCAAGATAAGACCCAAACTAATAGTTCCAAGTGAGGGTGTGTTAGTGTCAAAATTAACGGCCAATGCAGCCTTTTTATCACTCACTGTTGCCCCTTGAGGCAGCTAATCCGTGACGGTAGAGGTTAGGCAACATAAGAATAGCTCGAGATCTCGACAAAGGAGAAAGGATATTAGTTCCAAAGTGATGGCCAATTAATCCTGGATGTGTTTGGTCACAATCCGTCTGCTACACGATCCCTTTTCATTACACAAAGCTAGACATCATATTGCCCAAATTCGAGCTAGAAATTATGAATGTACAGGCGATGAAAATCTTCTAGGTTCTTTAAGAGCCATGAACATAAGATTCAAGCTTTTAGTTTGACAAATCGCAAACAAAAAGTTAGACCCAAATACTATTTTAATACCAAATTACTTAACCAATAATGTTGATATGAATTGGTACAAGACGTACGGCGATTCATCTTAATTCATCTATTTATAAATATTGGTCTTTCTTTGTAAATTATTATCACAATTAACAGAGTTAGTTCCCTTTTTTTAAGTTTCGGATAAATCTAACTAACTATCTAAGGCTTTAAATGGGTTTAGTTTTCCTTAACGTAGTCGCAACCCTATAAAATCCTAAATTGTATTATTATTCTACGTACTTAGCTTACTTTTTATTATAGATTAGTTCTAGATAAACTAATTGAAGATTCCATCACATCCCAGCAGGTTCTTGTACACACAAACACTTGATATAATTATCAGAATATTTATATATTTAAAACAAGGGAAAATATTACTAGGATCTTTAGCAAATTCATCCCCTCCAATTTTGGAATATAATTAAAAAAAAAAGATTAAGACTGAAAATAATTAGGGATGCGAGAAAGTTGATTATATTTTCAAGAACCAAAGTCAATTTCACATAAGGTCTATCATTTTTAAAACTCCATTCGGTGTTTTAATTTTTTTTAAATATAAGCATAAACCTAATTATTTAAAGTATTATGCTTTTCCAGATTATAATGTTTTTTACATCCATTGTTTAATTAAATAAACTGGTTATTGTAAAAAAGTTATTTATATACAAAATAGTGTATGGGACTGAGCTGGGAGCATCGCATATGTGTTATCTGTCTTCTTTCTCTTTTCTTTTTTTCACTTTTTTATAAGGCAATTAGTTGTCCTAATCATTATCTGTTTTATATTCTTCCTTACTCGTACAATTTAAGTAGTTTAAGTCTAATGGTCTGAGATGGTGTAAACAAATTTCCTTACAACATGGATATTCCTTTCCTCACGAATCATCTTAGGGATCAGTTAACAAATATATCCTCTATTTTCTAATATATTTTCTTGCGTGTCTTGTGATGAAATGAAACTAGATTAAATAATTAATGAATAATACGTCTCCAATTAATAACTACGTAATTAAATTCGGATTAAAGTATATGAGACGTGGCAGTTTATTGACGTAGGTCGCACCGCATCACGTGATACGAAAACTTTAAGTTGCCTACCTCACTTCGCTCTCTCACGTGGCCACCTCAACCAGCTCTATTATTGCGGGTCCCACCTAATGTTTTACAATATGGGAAAATTTGCCAAAGACCGAATTTGAAAAAGAAATTAAGTGCGTAGCGTTGATTTTGACAGTCCATAATAATTATGTCAAGTTTTATCCGGTACTACTTTTTTTTTCCAAGTTGCCAGTAACAGAGAAAGAAAATTGATGACATCAACAATTTGACACTCCATAATTAATTATCACACGTAATACAACTAACACCACACTTTTGTTTAACACATAAATATGCATTTGATTTTTCTATACCACATCACTGAAATATAATATGATTCAAAATCCACTCACATCTAGTAAATACTAAACTTTACTCTAAACCTCAACTCCTAAATACTAAACCCTAAACTTTAAACATCACCCAACCATCTAAATATTAAACCCTAAACCCTAATTACTGAACCATAAACCCAAATATAAACCATAAACCCAATTATCAAAATCTGAAAACAGTATATAATATTATGTAATATTAAACTAAATCCAAACCTAATTTTTGAATAGTATAGGACTCCAATCCAACACACAACTCCTCAATGCTAAACTGAGACCTAACTTTTGAATACTAAACCCAAAAATGTTATCACTAAACCCAAACCTAAACTCCTACCTTCCAAATACTAAACCTAAATCCTAATCACTAAACCCTAAACCCAAGTATAGACTCTAAACTCAAATAGAATGAAACAAAATACATAGCATAGTACAAATTAGTGAGCAAAATAGAACACTCTTTATTAATCGTCAAATGGAACATACATAATACGGGTCACTAAACCCAAACCTCAACCCCCACCTTCCAAATACTAAACTCTAAATCTTAATCACTAAACCCTAAACTCAAATATAAACTCTAAACCCAAATAGTATAGAACAAAATACATAGTATAGTATATATAGTTGTAAACTATAAATTGATAAATAATGAATTTATCAAACAATCGATGGTACAATAATACAAGAACCGTAGCATACTATTTAGTTTGGTACTTGCGAATGGTACAAAAATATAAGAATCGTACTAGACTATAATTTTCTTTCACTACATATAGTATAGTCGGCGAGTTCATCTTCTTCACATCTTCCTCTTTTTGAAGACATGGTGATACACGCATTCACTGGTCTGGAGTAATTATTCTTCACTATACCATATCAATACATCATACTATAACAATTTAAATAACAACGAAAAAAATCAAGATCAGCAACATTAAAAAAACTCAAAAAATGAAAAAAAATCGTGACGTCACCTTGTCATTCTCTACGGTGCCATCTTCTCCTTCAAACTCAATTCCACAAGTCCAGAATCCATGTAGGGGTTTCAGTTATTTAATGAATTATAATTTGTTTGAAAGTTATACAGCCAAATTCCCCTTACAATATCCCGTTTCATTTTTTCATTTTTATGTATTAACTAAAAACTATAGACATAAAAAATCATAATTATGTTGTTGTCAAAAAAAAAAAGACATAAAAAATCATAATAGTCTCTTTAATGAGCGATATTATTTCAAATTTACTTGAAAATCTACTATGAATAATTACCAGACATAAGATTTAAGAGATCAATAACATTTTTAAATTGTTTAAATATTTTTGATAATTATAGGCCATACAATTTATGTATAATATCTAGGTCTGATCCACATGGTAAGCCACATAACCAACTAATTAAAACACATGGGTTAGTTTTAAAATTCTACGCAACAAATTTTTATTATTTATATATTTGCTATAAAATATTAGGGTTACAAGCAAAATTTGTAATGTACAGAAGGATACTAATACTTTTGGAATTTGGAATGCCAATTAACAACACTGGTTGTGCTTAGGACCAACCTTGAACATAACTTTTTAGTGAAATAGTTTATTCCTCGTAAATCTCTCGAGAGTTATATTAATTAAGGATGTGTGTTATTTAGAATCTAAACTCTAATACCATATTAAATTCGGAACTTAAAATTAATTGGTAATTAATGAATTGATCTTAACCTTTTATACTTAGGTTAATTCCTTGAATTTTCCCGGGTGGAATAGTTTATCTCTAATATATTACCTAAGTTACCTAAGTTATGGACTTGCATACGTCTATAAACTTAACTTAGAGGACATAGAAACCGGTAAACACAAAAGTCAGGGCACGTGAGGAGAGAAGCGCCGCTCATGCGCTGGGCCCCGTGCACTGGCTCATTGGCTCTTTCTTTTCCAGTCGCCGTTTATTCCCAAAGCCGAGTTTGCGGTTTAGAGTGACATATGTGGTGAATGGTCGCTCTCTAATTCTACTGTAAATTCAGTTTGGTATCACAACCCGAATAAGGTGGAAACCAAAATTGAAACCTAAACTATGATGTATAATGGTCCACCCACTCTTATTAGTCCCCCGAGACCACTTGACTGTTTGGTAAAAACCACTGCACCTCTGCTTCTCTAGTTGGTGTTAGAGGAAGACTCATCTTTGATTCGTTCAACTCTTTATTTTTTTTGTTCTGCCATGACTTGAGTTTTCCTGCTTCATTTTTATACATGTGAGACGTTTCTCTCAAGTCTCGTCTATATCCTCATTTAGTTTCTTTTTCTTGAATCTTTTATCTATGATTACAGAAATAATATTCAATTCCACAATCAAATTTATTCCATTTTTTTGTTCAACCCAACCACCAAATATCTACTTATAGTAAATATTTAATTAAAGTGTTTGCAAACAAAGTTACAATAACTTTTTTTTTTGTTAAAATAACTTGGTAAGTGAATCCTCTCCTTCACCGTGTGTTCCCCGAAGCCCGAACGTTTGGTTATATGGCCACATTCCCACTATGGCCAGACATCTTCAAGAAGCCCATTTCATGTAGCCCGGTCATTCTTTAGTCCTTGTTCATGATTCAGATCAGACTTTGATCCAAATCACTATCATCTTACTTTAAACTTCTAAAGGAAACCTTTAATTAGGTCTATTACTCTGTTATATGCGTGGTCAACTGTTATATGTATTAACCTTCATTTTCATAAATGATTCGGTACTAATCTAAATTCAAGATAGATTATCCGCTTTTTCTGTTCTTAATCAGTTCATGTACTTATTTTATATGTATATACAGTATATTCCATTTGTTGAACAAAAAAAAAAATACAGTATACCCATGTTGTTTGGTTAAACAGGTATCTTCAGCTAAATCTAACTACCGGAATTTAATATCTAAAGTCATTTTTATAAAAACAATAGTTTGTATAAGTTAAGTGAGAATGTTAATCAAACTTCCAGGTAAGAGATAATTTACATAAACAAAATTTTCAATTATCAATATGATTTTTCTCTCCTAGTTTAAGCATTGACGGCGAGAGAGGGACTGAAATATTCACCTGAATTTTTCAACTAACCACTTGAAAAATTACGATTTCCAGTTAAGAACTCCTTAGATAATTATAAAATTATTTTTCTTAACAACCAATAACTAAACATGTGTATAGTGACATTAATAACCAAAAACGTCTCTTCTGAATACATACAAAAGCTAACAAAAGTACCACCTGAGAAAAACTTGTGTCGGCGTGCCGCCTACCATGATCAGTAGTAGATACATGTAAAACGTAAAAGAAAAAAACTATCAAAGGCCGAATAGTGATGCACCAAAATTGAAGCCTCATTGGGAAATATAGGCTCATGTTTCATGTTAAAAACACACACACACACACACACACACACACACACACACACACGTAGTTCTGTTAATTATGCCTAGGAGGATGATGACCAGGGTCGCTGTAATCGGCCGTTAAACTCACCGTTTTGGTGAGCCTCTTCTTGCTCTTTCTTTTCCTTACCGTTTCTTTACTCTCTATCGCTAAACTGTTCATTTCATTTGCCTCGCCCTTCATATTTCCATGCTTCAACGCCTTTCGGTTTCCCATTACATTTTCAATAGCCTAATAACAATAGATTATTCAAATTGATATATTATAACCAATATGTTAAACCGTCGATGTTTAATATATATTTCTTCATAAAACACAAATCATGGATTGAGATTTTGTTGCTATATAACGTACCTTGCTGGTAATCTGAGTACTAGTGCTTGCTCCTAGCCCACCATTCTTTGCCGCTTGTGGAACTACAGAGAAAATTTGTTGAGCGTAATTATAAATAATGAACATCATAACACATGCTGAAACATACATAGCTGTTATTGTATATACTGATCTACACACATACCTTCTCTATTAAAATTTGCATGCGAGACTTTAGCATGTAATTGCAAGATGAAAAATATTAGAAGATAGCAAAAAGCCCTCATGGACACCATTTCGTGTTTCTTTTGTTCTTTCCGTTGGCTTAATGTGTGTATGTTTGTGTGTGAACAATATTAAATGGGAGACTTGTGTATACGAGGGGGAAGATAGGGGAGGTTTTATAACAGAGCGACAAAAAGTCCAAGAAGAAGAAAAAGAGCTCAAGGTCAAAGCTAGTATTCCAATAACCTTTAATTACTCTCTCTCTCTCTCTCTCTCTCGTTTAATTATTGAAATATGATAGTTTATAAATAGTAATCCTAACAAACAAAACAAGAAGGTAAATGCGGTTAACCGTTTTGAATGTTTATTTCGCTTGGGGATTGTCCAAATATAAAAGAAAAAAAAAATGAAAGTGCTAAGCCCAATGTTGTTCAAAGCTTTGGTTTTGAGAATTCATGTGCTTCAAATTATACTAGAATTTTGATATCATATAAACTTTTTAAATATGTGATTTACATTTAGTGTTATAAATATTGTATAGTTCTATAATCTTATTGTTTAGGCATAATATACGTAATGATTAATATACATTGATTTGTTTTATATATTTTATTTTTTTATTAATTTTTATTACTTATTAATATATTTCTTAGTTCAGCACAATAAATTCACAATCTAAAATAATCAAATACACAGTCTCCTATAATATAATTTTTAAATTTCTATAGTTTGTATACAATACATTTTAATATTATTTAGTTATACTATAGACGGATATTTGATATTATATATATATATATATATATTGTGTTTAAGAAACTATAGTTGAACATCTATCATTTTTGGTTTCTGCAAAATTTTATAAACAAATACATTGTTATGCTTAAATAATATCTACTCCATTAATTTAGTAAATAGCATGTATACATAGTAGTATTTGTCATATTATTTTAGTCGATTTTATCAATATAGGATACTTTTGGATGTTATGGTATGAAGTTTTCTGATTTTTAATTATTTAATTAAGATTTGAAAATATTATATTACTTTTGATTCTTACAACCTAATTTTTTTTGTTGTTACTTTTCAAAAAATTATATTTTAGCATCTATGATTTTATCTTTTACAAAATTTGGAATATTATCATTTTAAGTTTTTAATATTTATTTTCAATTTGTTACTTGATCAAGAAAAAAATACACAACTATTTTTTAATTTGAAAGATTATATGACTTTTGAATTTGTTTGTTACTAAATCAATTCATTATTTTATTAAAATATATTTGAATTTTTGGTAAGATTTTTTAAAATATTTGTTTTCATGAGATTTTGTTATAATTAAAATAAATATTGAATTTAAAATGAAATTTAATTTTTCATTAATATCTTTAATTAATTATTAAAATTTCATATTTTCTAGTAACATATTTTGTAAATAATACATGAACTAAAGGTTATTTATTTAGTATTATATTTTGTATATAATCATGTATTTATGTGAGATTTAAAATAATTAAAAAAATAATATATAGTTGTAGATATATAAATTTAACATATGTTAATAATTTTTATTTTGTATAAAATATTATATAGTTTATGAACTGAACCCGTTTTAACGATGAATGATAATTTATATAAATGAAAGCATTTTCTAAAAATGGGTTTGTTGTGCAACTCTAAAAATAGGTTAATCTACCAATTTAATATAATTTTGTCATATTTAATTCATATAGCACATTTTCATATAATATAGACTATAATGATAAAATTTATAAAACAACATATAATTTTAACTTAACATATATTATAATAATATTATATTTCTAATTACGAAATCAATTAATTCATTATTTTATACAAAAATATTTAAATTTTTTGATATGATTGTGTTAGAATTTTTCTCAACGTATATTGTTATAACTAAAGATAAAATTCAAATTATAGTTAAAATTGATTTATTAGTAATATCCATATTTTTATATCTTTCCCAACTGATTTTGTTATAATTAAAATAAATATTAAATTTATAATTAAAATTTATTTGTCATTAATATCTTTAGTTAATTATTAAAATTTCAAAAAAATTAGTAACATATTTTGTAAATAATACATGAACTAAATGTTAGTTATGTACTATTATATTTTGTATATAATCATTTTTAGATAATATATAGTTGCAAATAAAAATTTAACAGATGTTAATAATTTTTGGTTTTGCATAAAAAAATATAGTTTAAGATGTTTTATCGAAGAACGATAAATTTATATATATTTATTTAAATGAAAGCATTTTAAAAGTAGGTTAATCTACCAATTTAATATATTTTTTCATATTTAGTTCATCGAACACTTATTTTAATACAATATAAATTATAATCATAAATTATAAAATAACATATTTTTTACGTCAAAATTTTAATTAAAAGTTATTATAATAATATTATATCATTAATTACGAAATTATTTGATGCAGTATTTATAAAATATATTTAAAATGTTTGGTAGGATTTTGTTAGATTTTTTCAATAGAATTTTTTATAACTTAAAATAAATTTAAATTTATTGTTAAAACTGATTTAGTATTAATAATTTACTGATTATTAATATTTAATATAAATAATTAAATATTTTACATCAATTAATTAATTAAGTAGTCCCACTATGACCTGTCAATAGTGGATAAAAACAAGACTCTAGATTAATAGATTAGATTTACGCTCTTAAAATTTCCACTGTGATAGTAGCATTCTTTTTGCCAACATCTTTTTATCACTGTGATAGTAACATGTATTTACTTATATTATTTTCTAAGAAAGATCTTCAAATTTTATTTATATTATTTAAATATTTGATTATATATATCGGTAAAACAATAATGACATGATATTTTTTTACAAAAAATAATGACATGATAATATATTGGGCAATTCTCTCAAATAATAATTTTTAATTTTTTGTTACAAAAATAGCCTCTAAAAAAAAATGATCAAAATAGTCCATTTTTATTTTGAAATTTTAAATATTTTTTTATTTTTCAAAATTTGAAACTCTATTATCAAAACATTACCCATTAACTCTAAAACATAATTCTAGATTAGTTGACCGGTATAAATGTTGTTTTATCCTTTAATTAAAAAAAATGGTCAGTTTTTTCTTTAAAAAATATTTTTGTGAAATAAACTAAAAAAGGATATCTTATGGAATTTCTATAATATATTTTACGAGTGTTACAGTATATTTAAAATCTAACTTTTTAAGATACCAAGTAGTACGTATAATTTCTTCTACACCCTTGTATTAGTTTGAGTTTGTGACTACACATGAACAGAAATCTTGACTAACCGAAGAATAATATAAAACGAAAAACCATATGATTAAAACTATACATAGGTAGTTTAATAACGATAGTTAGGTTTTAAAAGTTTTGTGCGCATATAATTCTAACAGACTGTAAAGTTAGTACTTAGTCTAATATATAGCTATATGCATTACTACATATCACACATGCTTACACAGACACACACAATCTTTGTTTAACAAAAGGCTGTCACGAAATCCTAGAAAGTGGTATTGCAACGTGATATTAGTCAAAGACTCGGAAGTAGTATTAACTTGGAACCAGACAAAATTGGTTTTTGTACCAAACCGAAGACATCAGAGAGGATTTGGTTTGGATCCAACAAACCAAGTTTAGAGCATTAAATGTTGTACGATTATTGGGAAATAGGTTAGGGTCGTCAGACATATTATGCAATAGAAAACTATAGAAATAACTAGTAAGTAATTTTGGACGGAGTTGTAGACTTGCAGATGTACCGGAAAAGAGAATTTAAACCAGCACCGGCCAACAAATGTATAAAACCGACCAGAGGCACTTGGTTTTTACGCTGTCGTTTTGGGGATACTAAAAACCTCATGTGGATGTGAAGAATGAGACTTTTTATAACATATATATAACAACATGTAAAATTCAAAATTGGGCTTTACTTTCCAAGGATCTTCACGTGATGCTTCTCGTACTTTTAATTTTTGCACTCTAAAAAATATCTTTGGAATTGAGAAAATATTTAAACTTTTTATCCCACTTTTAATTATCTTACCCTCCAAGAAAGAAAAAGAAAATATTTACATACATGAAAACACTCAAATCAGTTTAGCGATTAGAAATGGGCAGTTAAGTGACATGAGCTTGATAGAACTTCAATGGGTTCAAGTTGGTTCAGACGAAACTTGCCACAAAGAGGCTTAGTTATTGTCTGTTTCTGGAAACAAGACATTGCCTCTCCGTAACGCTAATTACATTTTGATACACACTTTCAAAGCTGTTAAGCATCATTATGTCGTTTTAATGTGTTTGGTTTCCGCTTTATTTAGCTTTGAAATTCAAGTTTATCCCTTAATCTCGGTCTGGAAACAATGCATTAATTAGTGTCTTTGACTTTATAGTAGTTTGTGTTTATTATGGGCATTCTTTCTTCTTATATGTTTCCCAATCTTACAATGAGTTACGAAAACGGAATAAAGAAATTAGCTTCATTCGAATTCCTTTTGTTCAAGTAGGTAGGCCACTTTGGATAATTTTGACGCAAATGGTACATCAACTTGAATCATTTTTGCATTTTCTTTTTGTATACTTATAAAGACATTATACCAGTCCTATGATTTTCTAAATTGACGAATAGGTTCGAAAAGTAAAATTATGTGTGACGATAGCTAAGTACGTGCAAGTTAGCATCCACCGACCCATTTCACCGTGAAGTCCTAATGATAATTACTCATGACAAAAACGTTATTATGTTATAAAACGAACGTTTGAGAACTGAACGTTTCTATCTATTATTAATGAATAAGTGTTCCCTTATATAAGAGATTACAAGATAAGTAAAAAGAAAAGTATCCAAAACCTAAAACCACTAAGATTATGAAAACTACTAATACATAATAATGGAAAGATAATCTGAACTGGAGAAGAGAAAAAAAAAAGCTCTCTGGTAGGAAAAGAAAAGTGCGATTTTGGAGGTGATTTTGAGAGATAGGGTTTAGACGATGGATTCGGCTGCGCCGCCGGGTTCACCTGCCTCTCCGACGAGGGATAAGGGCGATAAGGAGGTTGGGGATGAGGGTTCAGTGGTCGGAAATTCAGGATTTCAAGGGGAAGTGACAGAGAAAGTTAAGCAAGTGGCTCCGAGTTGGCTCTCCGTCGCTCAGGATAAGAAAGTTTTGAAGAAGTACGATGTCGAAGTTTCAAACAAGGATGGGCTGCATACAGTTGAGATTCCAGACGATGTCCTCAACACTACGACGCCGTTGTGGGAAGATTTCGTAGTTGGAAAGTTCTTAGACATTTCTCCTCATGTTGCAAAGGTTCATATGGTCTTGAACAAGATCTGGAAGTATGGTGATACAACAACAAAGGTGGATGTCTATGAGGTTAACGCAACAACAATGAGATTTAGGGTCTCTAATCCGAAAGCAAGGGAGAAAATCTTGAAGAGGGGGATGTGGAACATAGCGGGAGTTCCCATGATAGTTACGAAGTGGTCGCCAAGGTCCGAGGAAGAGAAGCAGGAAGAGGAAGCGATTCCTATGTGGGTTCATCTCCATAGAGTGCCGCTCCATATGTACTCTTGGGAAGGTCTCAGTTTCATTACTAGCGCGGTGGGGTTCCCGGTTAAATTGCATCCGGAAACAATAGCATGTTCGAATCTGGAGGTTGCAAAAGTTTTTGCAAAGGTTGATGTCGCTAAAGCTTTGCCAAAAGAGATTAACTTTTCAAAGAACGGCAAGGAATTTGGGGTGGAGTTTCTTTTTCCATGGCTCCCATCGAGATGCAAGATGTGTGATAAGTGGGGCCATACAGAAGTAGTTTGTGTAATGAAAGGGAAAAACGCAGGGAAGGAGGTAGCAAGAAAGGAATATGCACACCACCAGAACTCAAACCAAGAGGTGGTCGATCAGTCTAAGGTGAAGAACACTGAAGTGGTTATCGAAGAAGAGGTACTGGTGGTTACTGAAACACCCAAGGCCGCAGAGAGAATTGAGGAAATCAAGGCATCGAATGAGGATGAGAGAATGGACGCAGGGGAAAAGGAAGGTGTTGAGACAAATTGGTCTTTAGTTTCACCAACGAAAGTGGGAAGATCGCCAGGGAGGTCTTCACACGCAAAACAGGCAGAGGATCTCCATATCTCGGCCTCGAAGTTTGCGGTTCTTAGCGTAGAGGAGGAAGAGGAGGAGGGAGAATTCATGGAGAGGGATTCTCAAACTGACATGGAAACTCAGGACACAAATGACTTTAATGAAGAAGAAGGCAAGGGAGGGTCTGTGGAGGTACAAATTGTTTCCAACAAAATTGGACAGCACGATGATGAGATAAAGGAGAACGAGACAAAGGGCATAACGAAGGAGCAGAGGGCAAAGAAGGCTAGGTCACAGGATGTAAATCCGATGGCTATGAGCACGAGGTCCTCTTCCCGCCATCGTTAATATGTCGAGTTTTTTCTGGAACATCCGCGGATTCAACAAAACTCTAAAGCAGTCCGTGGTAAAAGAATGGTTGAGTAATAAAGAGATGATGTTTGGGTGTATATTGGAAACAAGAGTGAAAGAAAAGAAAGCAGAAAGGATTTTGAGTACAGTGTTTAAGGATTGGTCATCTATGACTAATTACGAGCACAGTGGAGGGGGTAGAATCTGGCTACTTTGGAGAGACATGGTCCGCATGACTCCGGTCTACAAGTCAGACCAGTTGATCACAGTTTCGGTGGCGCTACAAGATGAAGAAGAGTTTATGTGTACGTTTGTTTATGCAAGCAATCAGGCTGATGAAAGAAAGGGGCTGTGGGAGGACATTTGTTATCATCACGATTCTCCTTTCTTTCAACACAAAGCTTGGATAATTATGGGAGATGTCAATGAGATTCTTGATGGGGGAGAACACTCAGGAGTGGATAGTTTGGTGAGGTTGCCACCGGGGATGCGAGACTTCCAACACACGGTACTGCATTGTCATCTCTCAGACATGGGATACCAGGGTCCGTTGTACACTTGGTGTAACAAGAGAGAGGAGGGGTTAATCTGTAAGAAGCTGGACAGGGTGCTAATGAATGATGTGGCATTGCATAGGTTCAACAACGCATACTCCATGTTTGCACCGGGTGGCTGTTCTGATCATCTGCGGTGCAAAATACAGCTATTGCCAGCTCGGGAGAAGATCAGACGGCCTTTCAAATACGTTAATGCCGTAGGCAAGCTCCCAAACTTTTTGCCTATGGTAAAGGAGTATTGGGAGTCTACTGAGAATTTGTTCATCTCTACCTCTGCAATGTTCCGCTTCTCGAAAAAACTAAAGAACCTAAAGCCGTTGTTACGGGATCTTGGAAGAGAAAAGCTGGGAAATTTGACTGTTAGAGCAAAAGAGGCTCACAACATTCTCTGTGAAAAGCAGAGGAACACGGTAACAAATCCAACCCCGGTTGTAATGCAGGAGGAAGCTGCAGCATACGATAAATGGCTACATGTTGCAGAGCTAGAGGAAGATTTTCTGAAGCAGAGATCAAAGCTTCACTGGTTGGATGTGGGAGATCAAAATAACATGACCTTCCACAACTCGATCAGAACCAGACAAGCGCAAAACACAATGAGAGAGATAAGATGTCGTGATGGAAGCACTGCTACCTCACAATCGGAGATCAAGGCAGAGGCAGAGAGCTTCTTCACAGAGGTTCTCAATTTGACACCAGAAAGCTTTAAAGGTGCTCCAGTGGAGGAGTTGAGGGAGTTGTTGGATTTTGAATGCACCACAGGCGATTGCCGACAGCTGCAAGCGAATGTTACAGCAGAAGAGATTAGAGAAGTGTTGTTCTCCATGCCACCAAATAAGTCTCCCGGGCCAGACGGGTTTTCCTGTGAATTTTATAAAGCTTCTTGGTCAGTTATCGCACAGGATTTCACCATTGCAGTACAATCTGTCTTTCAGCTTGGCTTTCTCCCGAAAGGTATAAACTCGACCATCCTTGCTCTCATTCCCAAGAAGACTGTGGCGCAGGAACTGAGGGACTACAGGCCCATCGCGTGCTGCAATGTCATATATAAAGTGGTTTCTAAGATCATAGCCAACAGATTGAAGCTTATCCTACCAAGGATTATTGCTGAAAATCAATCCGCATTTGTAAAGGGGAGACTCCTAATGGAAAATGTGTTGCTGGCTTCAGAGCTTGTGAAGGATTATCACAAAGATTCGATCTCTTCACGCTGTGCAATGAAAATTGACATATCGAAGGCATTTGATTCAGTGCAGTGGTCATTTCTACTCAACTGTCTACTTGCCATGGGATTCCCGGAGAGATTCATACACTGGATCAGGTTATGTATCACCACACCCTCTTACTCGGTACAAGTCAATGGAGAACTAGCTGGTTATTTTCATAGCACAAGAGGGCTGAGGCAGGGGTGCTCTCTTTCACCGTACCTCTTTGTGATTTGCATGAACGTATTGTCTTATAAAATTGATCAAGCTGCGCGGGAGAAGAGATTTAGACTGCATCCCCGGTGTCAATCCCTAGATCTCACGCATCTTTGTTTTGCTGACGACTTGATGGTATTTGTGGAGGGTTCAAAGGAGTCTATTGAAGGTGCTCTAGCAGTGTTTGATGAGTTTGAAGCTTGGTCGGGCCTCTCTATAAGTTTAGAGAAGTCAACTATCTATATGGCTGGCATAACTGAAGTGGAAAAGGGGAGGATTCTTAGGAATTTCCCTCTTGAGGTAGGAGATCTCCCAGTGCGCTATTTGGGTTTACCTCTGATGACTCAAGCTATGAGAAGACAAGACTTCTTACCGCTGCTAGAAAGGATCCGAACTCGCATCTGTTCCTGGACCAGCCGGTTCCTCTCCTATGCCGGTAGGTTACAGCTAATAAAGTCTGTACTGATGAGTATTATAAACTTCTGGGCTGCTGCATTTAGATTGTCAAGTCAATGTACCAAAGAGATAGAACAGCTCTGCTCTGCGTTTCTTTGGTCAGGTCCAGACCTTAAGTCTACAGGTGCAAAGGTGGCGTGGCAGGATATTTGTAAGCCGGTAAAAGAAGGAGGATTAGGCATCAGAGCTTTGAAGGAAGTAAATAAGGTTCAGGGGTTGAAGCTAATATGGAGATTGGTTGCGGGTGATTCCCTTTGGAGTAAATGGATCAGATCTAATCTTCTGCCTAAGAAGAGTTTCTGGGAAGTTAGTGTTAAGACACAAGTGGGTTCTTGGATTTGGAAAAAATTGCTAAAGCTGAGAGAAGTGGCAAGGTCGTTTCACATGAAAGCTGTTGGCAATGGTCGCCACACGTCTTTCTGGTACGATAAATGGTCCAGCTTGGGTGTTATGTCGGAGATGCTAGGGGAAAGAGGCGTTATTGCAATGGGTATCAGGAGAGAAGCCACAGTAGCGGAAGCTTTGCAGCGGAGGAGGACAAGGCATAGAAGAGAGGTTCTAAAACAGATAGATATGGAGCTGAGTCAAATCGCAGCAAAACAAGAAGTGGAGGGTGTTGGTGCAAATGATGTTGACATGTGGAGATGGGACTCCGGCTACAAACCGAGATTTTCAACTAAAGAAACATGGAGGATGACAAGAGTCAGTGCTACTCAGTGTGACTGGGGTGGTAGTATATGGTTCTCTCAAGCCACGCCTAAGTTTGCGTTTATTGCCTGGCTGGCCATCAGAGGCAGATTAGCTACAATGGACCGGGTTGCTGTATGGAGTCAAGGGGTAGACACCACTTGTGTTCTATGCAAAAGGGCTGCAGAGACTCGCAATCATCTCTTCTTTGAGTGCTCGTTTTCCACGCAGATTTGGGAATCACTCATGAAGGGGATTTTGCGCAACTCCTACTCAGACAAGTGGGAGGAGCTGGTCAGTCTACTAGCCACATCGCCCATGGAAAAGAAGAAACAGTTTTGTTTCAGGTACACTCTTCAAGCTACTGTCTACATGTTGTGGAGAGAGAGAAACAGAAGACGGCATGGTGAACAGTCTATGCCTGCTACTGTCTTGACAAAACACATCGACAAAGCCATCAGAAACAAACTCAGCTTGGTACAGTCGAAGGGAATAGGAGGGCTTGAAGTGAGTTTGCAATACTGGTTTGGTACTAGGATGTAAATACAGATTTCAGGTAGAATTTTTGGTTCTCTAGTAAAGGAAGTGTAAAGAAATAGGAGTAGTCTTCTTTTCATATAAAGTCTCACTTGATGTAAAAAGGTTTTTGATGAATAAAATTTAGCATTCATTCAAAAAAAAAAAAAAAAAAAAAAAAAAAAATATATCTTAAAACACTTATATACCATGACTAAAAATGAGTGAAATCCATGGTATATAATTCACTTTCGTACATAATTTTTCTATTCCCTGTGGATTTGAATGTTCTTTTTTTGGTTTAACGAGCACTTGATCGTATCTTTGTCTACGAAACTGGTGCTGGAAAACATGTTCCCATAGCTCTATTTATTGATCTCGAGCCCACTGTTATCAATGAAGTCCGTAGGGGACCTTACCGTCAGCTTTTCCATCCTGAGCAGCTAACCTCTGGGAACAACTTGGACAAAACATGATGAAGGAAAAAGAATACAACACGTACTACTCCCCCTGATGTGGACCTCAGTGGAGGTTTCTTCAGTCTACGCATCTGATGCGTGATCTTTCCTAAACGTGCAGGTAGGGAGTAAACAAATCGGCCAAGTTCATTACTGAACCGCAATTGGATTACTTTGACCTTTCCGGTCTCTTCTCATGTCTTCTGACATCGTGTGTGCATGGTCAAGAAGTGGACCTTTGGCTGTCGAGTACTCTTAATTAGGTCGGACAGACTAAACACACTGTGGACAATATATACTGAGCATGGTACTTATGAACTTATAGTCTCAGGTCGTAAACCGATGTTCCGGTGTATCTACTACACGGATGTGTACCA
>NC_027749.1:50522474-50523201 GCF_000695525.1 Brassica oleracea var. oleracea
TGTCTCATGAGTGTTCTAGATCAAGATGTGATCAATGATTATTGCTGTAATGAGTTTTATAATCTCATCAAGCTATGGCTCTTCGGCCGAACACACTCATGGATCTCGATCAGTAATCTCTCTTGCATTCGGTAATGCTATTGCAGTCTTTTATCCATACCTTGATGGTGTCCCATGACCTTTGTTGCCGTGAATCATACCACGCACCAGAAGATTTATTAGGTCATGGACCTCGACTACACGAGCTTATGGACGGCAATCATGATGGCTGATCTTTCTTTTCCACTAGCCATGATCAAAGAAGAAGGGCCGGACACCTCTAGCCAGACAGAATTAATAAATAATATGTATCAACTAATTAACCTCTCTTTAGGCTGGTTTAGTATAAAGTAAACACAAAGAATTCAAATCTGTTTTATAAGTATATGTATGGACTGAATTTGGATTGTCCTTATACAATTCCTTTACTAGTATTACATACTATATGCAGCTGCTTTGTTTCAATCAACTTAGGAACAATGTTGTTCTTTATCCATGAACAGCTTAGGAACAATGTTGTTCTTTATCCAGTGATCCATATGTTGCTTACTGCATCTTTGTATCTAATTTCTTTCTTATGACCAGACCTTTGTCAATTTCGAAAATATATAGCAGCATCCACCACATAGGAGCTTATCTCCTTATAATCTGTTCATTTGGTCTCTGTGAGTATCCTTGTGTAACAAGC
>NC_027749.1:50523708-50525352 GCF_000695525.1 Brassica oleracea var. oleracea
TATATGTGTGGTTCCATTGTGTTCCAGACATGATCTAATCGATTTGAGATTTCATTATCCAGGACCTTTGTTACTTAGTAGCTTGGCGTCCCAAACTACATGGCGTGGTACCTTAGATGTTTAGCTGCGCAGCCTTTTCTCAATGTCTGGTCTGGTTTCCTTATGACCTCGGATTTGTATTCTATGCGCCTTTCTCTTTTTCTTTCCGAGGTTACTTATCTTATGGAACACTTTGGTATATCTTGTATAGACTCTGTAACAACTTGACTGTGTCTCTTTCTAGGACATCAGATTTCGTTTGGTGCTAAGCTGGTTATGACTTAGTCATTCTTTTCTTTTCTTTTCGGGTCAGTGTCTGGCATCTCGATTAGCTAGCTATGTATAATCTTTTCTTTCTTTGGACGTCTATAATTCTAATCTGAGGATCTTTGCCAACACAATGATGGATGATACCATTCTGTTTCTTATCATTCTTTACTCTTTACCAGCTTATAGCATTCTCCTTTTAATGTTGGATAGTCAGATTCATTGATCATGCAATCCGTGTACCTGGCCACTTTCTGATCACCCATATTTGGCTCAAGGTCTCTTAGAAGTCGTGGGAGAAAGTCATACTCTTATCCAACATATGTTCTCAATCCTCTTCTAAGGTTCCATCTTAGACGGTACATATGTCTGTGGTGGTTTATTCAATAGTCTCTTAAGATGGTATATTCTGGCTCATGACCCGTATTCAATCTGAGATGGGAATATCTATGCTCACTTATATGGCCTGATATATTTTTACTTTATATACATGTAAATCCATGATGTCCCTAAGTAGGTAATGGCCTTTGCGGCCGAGCCGTTTATAGCATGGTCATAGACCATAGTAGTACACAAATTTGTAGTATTGATCATGTGTGATCATGGATCACGAGTTTATCCTCTCTCCCCCTCATGAACATACTATAATTTCGTGATGCTTATGACAATAAAGCCTCATGAGTTTCCCTTGTGTACATGTTACACAACGTGAGATCTTATGGGATAACTCTGTGTGCCTATTCAATATCAATCTTTGCATCAAGTTTAGACCAGAATGGCTAATCCGGTCATGCCATATAGTGTATAATTTTCGTGGGGCATACCAATCTGGTTACCATGGCTTTTGCCTTTATCATATTGATCTTTGCATAGTCTAGATCAGTAGAGAATGCATGTATAGTTTCGATCTCTCTTTGTTTCCTTTGCCCATTGTTTCTATATGGAAACCATTATCATATATCTTATAAACTCAATGGGCTTCTATGGGTGGATATAGAGCATTAAGTCTTTTATGCGTGCTCTTTTTAGGCACCAATGTACTTAGCCTCTTTAGGTGCCAATGTACTAAGTCTAGCCATAGCCCTTTAGGCAATTCTATACTGGTCGCATGACCTTCTCTGACTGACTATACCCGCAACATTGCCTTATATATTGGTGTTTTCTTAGTCATATCTAAAATCATTCATTCATCTTATAATATAAGTTCTTAATTAAAGAAAATCACAAACATAAAGCAAAGCAAAAACAGAAATCGAAATCAACATTATTCTTTTTAGACAATCAGATGTTTTAGCCTAATGATTTCCCATTACATATCTTATGGCACACTGACTTGGT
>NC_027749.1:50525637-50526958 GCF_000695525.1 Brassica oleracea var. oleracea
TGTGTCTAATGCCCATTGTAAATAATTATCTCCAAAGAGATTTAGGCTAGCATAATCTTGATTGCTGATTTTCGACATCTGTAATCATATATCACTCAATCTTTATAAGAAAATAAATCGTGTGACCAAGTAAACAATCGAGTTAATGCATTTCTAATGAACAAGCCACACGGCTATAGGGGTGATGTGCAATAAGGCCACACTGTCATACAATCATGATGTAAGCAAAGAGACCACACGGCTAGATAGATATATATGATGCATACGATCTTAGCTTTTGGATTCTATATGTGATCAAGGTGATGTGATGTATGCAAGCCACACGGCTATGATAGTAAGGTTCAATAAAGGCCCCACGGCCAAGCTATGATGTAAACAATCTATGTTGATCCAATTAGGGTTTTATCATCTTAGCAATACAAAATGTGGCTAGGGTTTCAGATTTTATGAGAATCAAAATAATCTAGCACCTTAACTTTCAAGACATCAATTAGATCAGACAAAATAACAAGAATCAAACCTAAACTCAATTTGGATTAATATCATGTGATTTAGGGTTTCAAGGCCCTTAGGGATTCAAATTCG
The DNA here is from genome assembly GCF_000695525.1 of Brassica oleracea var. oleracea. Lineage (NCBI taxonomy): Eukaryota > Viridiplantae > Streptophyta > Magnoliopsida > Brassicales > Brassicaceae > Brassica > Brassica oleracea. The sequence continues at coordinate 50,526,223 of NC_027749.1, forward strand.
AGATTTAGGGTTTCAGATTCAATATGCAATCAATCTAGCTGACTTAACTCACAATTAATAGAATCAATCAAGCAAGCAAGCCTTATGGCTAAGGTTTATGTCTCACGGCCAAGAAGAAGCCACACGGCCATGAGGAAGCCACACGGCCAAAACAGGAAAACAAGCCGCACGGCTAATGATTCAATTCAGGATCAATGCATATAGTTTGTTGTGTAATTGCAATCCTAGCATAGATGCATTCTATCAGTTTATACAATGTACTCAACACAAGCAAGCTAATCGGCCAAGCAAAGAACAATCATACTTGATTTCAATTTCAATTTCAATACCATCCTAACATGAGATTCTAAGTGCAATTGCAATCAATCAATGTGATTAGGTTTAGGTATGAATACAACAAGGCCACACGGCCACAAATATGATTATGCCTAGAATAGTTTAACCTAATCCTATAGTTTCAGATTTCAATTTTAAACAATCTAAACTAGATCATTAGGGTTTTAGTTTAAACATGCCAATCAATTCAGATTTCAAGATTCAAGTTTAAACAATCATAATCATAGTTCTAGGTGATCAGTCAATCAAACAAAGTTTCAAATTCCAAACAATTAAAATCGATTTTTCAAATTAGGGTTTTGGGTATTCGATTTGATCTTAGATCAAGGGAGTTTAATTTTGAGATTCAAACCTTCAAGGTTCTGATTTTAATTGATCAATGGATCAAATCTCAATTTTA
>NC_027749.1:50527185-50570696 GCF_000695525.1 Brassica oleracea var. oleracea
TTGGAATGGAACGCGAGCTGGAACGGAATGCGTCTGATCGGGAACGCGAGTTGTAGCTGTCCGGGATGCAAGCTGAGAACAGATGGAGCTGAGGCTGAGTTCGTCTAGTATCAGGAATGCCTTAGGGTTGGGGCTGATCGGATGAACACGAGCTGGAACGCTTGCAAGAACAGATTAGGGTTCCAAAGCAAATCGGCGCGCACTGTATCGGTGCGTGAGGGCGCGTCAGTGGTTAGATCGACAAACGGTTTGCACTGACTGATTCGTTTCGGCAAGAGCTTCGATTTGATATCTTGATCGTTTTCTGGGTCCTTACGGTTTGGGAGAACAACATCTTTGAAGTTCTGGGGCAGATTCCTCTTTGTTTAGGGATTTTAGGGTTTTTAGTGATTTTGGTTTTAGGCTCACGGTGTTAGAGGTTATCGAGCTGATAACGTGTTATAAAACGAAGGTTTGAGAACTGATTGTTTCTATCTATCATTAATGAATAAGTGTTCCCTTATATAGGGGATTACAAGATAAGTAAAAATGAAAGAATCTAAAACCTAAACCCACTAGGATTAGGAAAACTACTAATACATAATAATGGAAAGATAACAATTACAAAAAGAAAGTAAAGATGGTTTCCTTTTCTACAAGCCGCCTCTCTCTCTCTCTCTTTCTCTCTAAGTCGTGGCCGACTCTCTCTCTAGGTATATGAACCGGTTATGGACCGGGACGGTTATGCACATCCACTAATTGATTTATAACATATTACAACTTTTATAAAGTTTCCAAGTCTGAAATGTTTGTAAGGAAAAAACGAAACAAAAGAAAAATAAATTGAAACACAAATAACATTCACGATAAATATTTGAAAAAAAATATTATTATGTTGTATATTTCAGCTGTTTTTTTTTTGGCACTCACAATTATTTTTTTTCCCCATGCTATTTATTTTAAATATCATATTCTTGGAAAAGTTTTATAGATGCTTTTTTTACGGTATATATGATCGCATGGGTGACAAAACGACTCATCCATCATAAGCGTAACAAATGCATTCACAATTTCACGTATGGTATTTCAAGAATCAAACGGTGGGTACGTGTCACCATCTGAAAACTACGCATGTTTGTTAATGGTAAACTCATGGCAAATAAAGATTAAAGACATTAAAACTAAACTATCCTAAGAAACAATAAACCACAAAAGATGTTAAACATTGACAAAGATGTTGAAATTAGTGATTTTTTTCCAAAAAGTATCACTGAAGATAAGTTAGTGGAGAGATTCAAATGGTGTCTTCACAGAAATAAATTTGTCATTCATTAAATAGCATCCAACATCTTAAGTTTAAGCCTACTAATCTTCGTATCTCTCCTATCTTTCTCTCTCTCTTTTGGTGTTTAATTTGTGCTTCCTGCATTAAAGAGAAACCATCTTCAATGTTAGACATCTAAAACCCTAAATGGAGTCTAGTGTCCATCGCTCCCATCACTGTTTCGATATTCTTGAAGGAATGTCGCCACAAGGCGATCATTTCAACTCAGCATTCCTACCAAACGCTAACTTCCATGTCTCACTACAGTCCTTACCACCAAACTCATCAACTCACAACAACAACAATCGCTCTCACTTAAACCCAACCATTTACCACAACGAGGGTCTCGAAAGAAGGGCGAGAAGAATGGTCTCAAACCGAGAATCTGCAAGGAGGTCACGTATGCGGACAAAGAAGCAAATCCAAGAGCTGCAGCAACAGGTGGAACAGCTCATGATATTGAATCATAACTTGTCTGAGAAAGTCATCCATTTGCTTGAAAGCAACCACCAGATACTACAAGAGAACTCACAGCTGAAGGAGAAAGTCTCTTCCTTTCAGCTTCTCATGGCGGAAATGCAAATACCCATGAGAATGGATGGCAGCATCAATGACCGGGTTGTGAATCATCTCAGAGGAGAGACATTGAACCGGACCAATGCTTTCTTTGGTAGGTAAAAAGAAAAGTTTCATGTTCTTGGTATGCTAAAGGCAGTAGTAATAGTAATACTATGATTGACTCGTATATGTAATGTGACTACTACACTAGCAATTGTTTGCATATCTGTATATAATAAATAACAACAATGCAGTAGAAAAAAAAGAAGCAATGCAGTAGAAACTGTGTAATCACATCACATTCTTGGTCTATGAAGCATATCAACTTAACACTGTTACTTATGGTTTCTTGCCTACATCAACTCTTCTTCTTCTTCTTTTTTTTTTTTTTTTTTTTACAACTATATAATTTTTTTTTTTTTTTTTTAAACTCTTCTTCTTCATCTTCTTAATCAAGGCACGGGTCTGCACAGAAACACGTGCAAGGCCACCTGAAAGTTATAGCCAATTAAACCAACAAAAACAAGAGCATTGTTCCATAATTACAACACAATCTAAAGCTTACTTGCTCGACAGAATGGTTTCACCATCTATTGTTGTTCTCTCCTCGCATTCATTCACTGAGAAAGACAAAAACAAGATTCAAAAGATCAAAACTGTACATGGTGAAACAATATTCAAAAGACCAAAACAAGACTCGGAGTAAATATTTTATCATTTAGAGTGGGCCTTGATGCTGATGATTAAGGCCCATGTAATATGACGTGAAAATATCTAAGCTCTTGTTAGTTGTTGTCTCACTTGTCATTGTCATGTCATAATCAACGTCGTCACAAGGTGAAGGGTCAAGGAGTGAAATACTCTACAAAACAGTAATATACTGTGACTAGCCAGTATAATGCATGATGGTTAGTGTTTCTAATTCTTGCATAATTAGATTTAGACATATCTTCATAATAACTGGTTTTTGACAAAACCTAATAATACATTTGTCATAGCTTCTGATATAATAAATCGAAATAAGGTCAGCCTGGACGATTACTTGTGGCTGTGCGGTACAACTCTGACCACTGTCTTTATAACGAATCTTTTAGCCAGTCCATAATGTTCTCTCCTTGCCAAGAGATGCATACACGCACACACAAATCTTTACTGCAGGCAGTGTATGTATATGTATGAGTGGATGTCAGTCTCATCTGTGTGGGGTATGTATAATTAATGGAAGTACGAAAAAAGAGAGCTGTGAGACGTTGACGGGAGATGGGCCGTGTGGGCCAATGAATTGCGTGACAGATGTCTTGAACTAGTTGGGACCCATGGGCTTGTAGAAGAGTTTCAATCTCAACCGACGACTGGACCTTGAGAATCGAGATCTCGATAGTGACCTTCCCACTCAATTCATTGACAAACAAACACTTCATATGTATTGGAGTGTAGTGTCTCAAAATAGGTTATTGATATTTCCATTTTTACACATTTTAACAGATTTTCTTATAGCTTTCAGTGCTTAACAAAATACCCATAAATGTATACGCTAGACTGCTAGTGTCAAATTTAGGAATTTATTGTATTAAATAAAATAGCTCTGTATGTATGACGGTAAGACGGTAACTGTTTTGTAGGTGTGTATATGGATTGTGAAATTACTAAGCTAGTAGCGAAGAACTCCTGTGTGCCAATGGTGTTCGTCGTCCTATCCCATTAAACCGGACTAGAGAAATAAAATAATTTGATTAGATACAAATCACATAGAACGTTTGACATTTTGTCGTTATAATAGTAATGATTTTACATATAAATACACTACCTTTGTTTGATTAGTTGTTCAGAGCCTTATTTCATGATGATTAGAAACAGTGGCGGACCTATAATCATTTATAGTTGGGGTGCACAATACCAAAAACGGAACAAAAATATATAAAAACAGATAATTTAAACACTTTCAAAATGATAAAAATACGTCAAATTATATATAAGAGTTCCTCTGTACTCCATGTGAACAAAGTTCACAGAATATCATTTCTTTTCTAGATGATACACTCTTTTACTTCTTAAAATAATGGTCAGGATTGTTGTTGTTTTTTTGTTAGATTAAAGATTAGCAATTTGTTTGGATGGTTTAATGTGTGTATGAAAAGAAGCAAAAATCCTTAGAATAGGAGATCATTTATTTGGTAAAGTGATCGACAATTTTTTTTTTTTTAAGTTCTATTCTATGAACAAAAATGTGGTTGATCAATTAGTAATTTTTTTTTATTTTTCCTTTTAAACATGTATTTCTGTTCTAATATAAAATATCAAATTAGATATGGATAATATAAACATTAAATTTGGACAGTTTAGTAATTTCAATTATGAATAAGTGTAGCTTTCAAAAAAAATAAAAAAATGGCGTAGTTTTCAAAATATAATTTTATTTAAAAGTGAATTTTTCCAAATTTTCCGTAAATGTTTTCATATCATCAAGTTTATTACTTATTTAACAGTCAGGCGAAGGATGAATGACATTTTATTGCGATGAGTGTATGGCATTAGACGACTGTTCATTTTGATGTTGAGTTTGTGAGACAATATCGACATATGGTATACTACGTTTGTTTTAAGGTTGTTATTTTGACCATATATTACGACGATAACGTTAGATATTTATAATGAAATCATGCTCATTGGTTCGATTACACATTTCAGCAAAAAAAAATAACGAAGGTTTAAATGCTTTACAAAAATTATGGTTTTAAGTTTTAACTAATTTGAACATTACCGTTTTCATCGTGGAAATAACGATTAATTGAAAAAACTAGGGTAATAACTATATGAATTAGTTATTACCTATGTTTGATGTTATTTACAACTCACAAGTCGTAACAAAATAGATAATTTAGCATACACACATATATATAATTTTTTATATATTTTGGGGTGTTCGGCGCGAGCCTAGATCCAATCGACTAATCTCATGAAAACATGTCCACCGACGCCAAACAGATCGAGTTATTTACAATGTGTATTAGATATTCATATCGTCTAACCACACAAACATATAAATTTGAGTTTGGTAAGTTTCAAACTTGAGGTGCTTTCTGTCATATCACTCTACTACGCTTTTGTGGTTACACACGTATATATAGATTTTTTTTTTTTTTTAGTAAAATGTTAAAATTCATTACCAATTTTCAGTTTTTGACAGAGGTACAGAGGACACAAGAGGTAGAACAACAGAAATAAAACTAAACAGAGACTCATGCATAACTATACAGGGACTAACTACCAACACAACAGCTAATAAGCAAAGGATACAACCAAATCGGAACACACTTACCGCAAAATCGAACCCGCAGTGATAACGAGAACTGAGCCCGGTAGAAATTGACTTGCCCGATGAACAGTTCTTAAAGATCGGATTTGTCAAGAATAGCTTGCAAGGACCTCCTAGCTTGCGGCCTTCACGGACAGACAGGTGCACCTGTTATTAAGTATTCCCACACAGACAAACCGAGGTTTATTTGAAAAGAACATGATGATTGGGAGCCGTTGAGGAGCCACAATCGTCGAGCAAAAACACGGGTTCGAAAAAACAACCACCCCGATGACCATATTAGCTCAATACCTGCACAAGGACAAAGGGGGACACTACCAACAAGCTCAAGAGACCATAGTTGGTACTGGGATATGCCACACCCCACAAATGGAGTCACCGACAAGCACCTAGAAGCCGTAGACCACCTCGACCCACCAAGCACTCTCGCCATTCGCTGCCGTCGAGAACCGAAGAACAGAAGCATTGAACTTGCATAGATAAAGCTCCGGTGACAATCAGAGCCAAAGACATTGAGACACAGAGCTAAAAATCTCAGACAAACAAGACGCCTTTGATGCTGAGATGACTGGCCAACGAAACCCGATCGAGGAAAGGAGCAGTAAGGAAGGACGGAGGAATCGAATGGAAACAGCCATAGACGACTGCTCCAACGAGAGCTCCGAGACCTTCAAGCGCAAGACCCAGAGACATGGTACCACCACACAACAGTAACCTTACACTGGACGCATCTCCAAGGAAAAGAGACCCTCCGGAACAAACTGAGACACTGGAATCAACGGCCGCTGCCCCAAGACACCCTAGAACAGCTAGATCCAGAGAACCCAAAGTCACCGTGACTCAGATCGAGACACCAAGCTAGGATCCCCACCGAAACAAGCCGGAGAAACCCCAAACCACTGCTCACCGCCGGATCTGAGCTACGGCTACTCTCTTCCACCATATGTTGCTATCTCAGAGGAGTGAAAGGGCGAAAATTTCGCCAGATCTGAAAATTTTCATCCTCTGAAACCCTAAAAAGCCGACACCTTCCGCCTCAACACCTACAAACCCTCGTTGCTGCTCCAGAGTAGAACGCCGCCGGAACCCCAACCTTTCAAATGGAGCTAAACATGCTGGACCCACCAGAGACAGAGACATATCGGGAGAGAAGAAGGAGAGATGGAAGATGCAAAGAGAAATCAAGATAAGGGGAGAAAGAGACGCTTCCGGCGCCGGCCCAAGAGACCATCGGACGCCGGAGCTGCACGGCAAAGCAAGGAGGTTGAAGGCTGATAGGTAGAGAGAAGAGAGAGGATCTGTGGGATTAATTTAGTGCATTTGACACGTATATATATATATAGTTCATTGTTATTACTCATCATTGTCTTTTAACAATAACAAAACAAAGACTAAAAACCGAAGGTTCATTGCTGTATATTGCTCATATATGCGTTTTGCATCGCCAACGCTAGTAATAACAAAACTAACAGCATACTTGACATATGAGCGATGACCACTCGATAACATCTCACTATAGACGTGCTTGCAGTTCTCGTTCTGCATTAGTGGTCCTATTTGTTCTTTCCACTAGAATACGGGTCAATTTCATAATTTCTGGAAATATTCGTACATCGTTCAAATGTTCACAGTATGAAACCATGATATATTTCAACCCAATGTATATTTCATATCTCAGTCATAGATTTTTAATGTGAACGATATATCTGATACAAATTAATAAGTTAAATCAAACAGTTTATCCTCCAAATTAGTTGAATGACTAATTTGGATAAAATAATGAGTAATTAATATAAAATTTTGATACTATGAGATTTTCAAATTACTAATTTGTATTAACACTTGAATTTATTTTGAAAAATCTAATAAAAAAAACTTTTGATAAAAAAACTTTTTATTACAAATAATAATTAATATTTATCTAGGCTTAACTCAAATACCTAAAAGTTCAAAATTATGGACGGTAGATATAAAAGATAGAACAAACAAAAATAGTTGTGATTGCCGATTGCAAGTACCAGACTTGTACACATACTCTACATTCTAATGCCCTAATAGTTTTGTAATGGTAGAAGAATACAGTGATGTGGCTGAATATGAACCACTGGAACAAGCCACATAGCTCTTGAATCAGCAGATAAAGCGGGGTGGCCGACAAGTCGACAATCCAATTCTTCCCGTTCTCAACCCTCCCGCGTGTCTTATTATCCTTATCAAACGCCAAGATCATTCCCAATATATACGAAAAAAATATTGGCCCACTAGTATTAGTGTAGATTTGTTATATATGCAACCAACCAAAAAACACCTTATATCTATTTTGTACCAGTGAACATGTTAATTATAGCTAGATTTGGTGAAGTAGTGAGTTTGACTGTTAGTACAAAAAACTAAAAATTCACACGGTAAAGACTGAAAAACAGTTGTTTAGACATATGACATATTGGGGGTGCTAAAATATTTATGTACATACATAGGCTGTAAGTTGTAACGGACCATTTTGGAATGAAATAATTAAGGGCAACTGCACCCGATATCTATGTTTCAAACATTATTTAGCTTACTGGCATATGCACTGTTGACAAAATCATAATCCCAATATTTGCCCCTATCTCTAGTATACTTCCGACATGTGCAGAACCTATATAGCTGGAGATATGACATCATATTTTCTTTTAATTATCTTTCATGCTTCTCTCTTTCTCCTCTGAATAAAAGCCTCATTCATCACCGATGTTATAACGCCTTTGATGTTAATCTGAATCTAGAGGACACGATTTTATCGGAGCTTCTAATCTACAGAGTTTTTTTTAAATGATTAAATATTAAAATGACGACATTAGAGATCTCGTGCTAATGAGGCCAGATATGATTAATACTCCCTCCTTTGGCAAAAATAGAACTTTTAGATTTATTTTTGTTCCAAAACGATAGATTTTCTAAAAAAATAAAGTATTTTTAGTAATTAATATTGAAAAGTTGTATAATTTTAATAAATATTAATTGAAAATATTTGAATTGTTAAATAGTATTGGTTGATATTTATTAAAAAAATGTATAGTAAAATAAATAATAAATTTAATTATAAACATTTATTATATTTTTAATATGCATGAATACTCTATAATTTTTTTTTGAGAACGGAGGGAATATTAAATTTCAGCATTCAGATCTTCGAGTCAAGTTTGTGTCGGTCTTGTTAGGTCCAGATTCTCTAGGTTTTAGATATTTGGATTCAATAGAATAATTATAATTATTTTTTTCTTCTGTTCACCCTCGAGACGAACACGTGCATTCACTAAAATGATAGCCAATAAAAATTTATCAAGTCAAATTCTATTTATAACAAAAGTAAAAACTTTAGAAAATAGTATTACTTACCAAGAAAAAGAAAGAAAAAAATTTTGACGTCGTTAACGCCATCAACTAAGTTCTAATCCCTAGGGTTTAGGTTTTATGGTTTAGGGTTTAGAGTTCACCCCCTTAGGATTTAGATTCTGGAGTTTAGTATTTTGTTAATCACGTTAACAACGTCAATATTTGTTTTCCTTTTTTAATTGATTTTTTGATTATTTTTAATTTCTTATAAACATAATATGACTTGAAAATTTTTATTGGTTATCATTTTAGTGATGAACGTACAATTCATAATAAAAACACATTACAATTTACTGATTTGTGTTCGGTTCGGATCCTGTCAAATCTAGTTGTCTAGGAACTGTTAATACTTGCTATTTTTTGTTCATAGTGGTTTTGGATCAGTTCGGGTAATTTGAATCCAAAATGACAAGAAAATCCCAAAAATACGTGAAATCCAGAAAAATTCAAAAATATTCAAACACCTGAAAACATACCTGAAATTTTATTTAAAATATGATCCGAAGACACGAATGTGGTAGGGCAAAAAACCAGAATCCGAAGAATCGAACCGAATCCGATCCAAAAAGTAATATCAAATCCAAACCGAAAATAATTAAATATCCAAACTGATTTAAAAACTCAAAACTTGAATAGATCCAAACTTAACCCGAATAGATACCAGCCCTTGACGAAAAATATCATAAATTTTATTCAATTATCTAAATTATATTTTTGAAAATCTAAATTTTACTCTGAAATTTAATATCTAAAAACCCGAACCCGAAACTTAAAATAATTTTTGTGATAGCAAAAATATACTATAAACACCCAGCTATAGGATTAAACCGTATAATTTTCTTTTGGTCAACTCAAGGATCAAAACGTATAAATATACTCATAAATTTATTTACAGGGCAACTACTTCCATGTGTAATTCACGCGCCCCTTTGTGAGTTTTGAATTTGACTTACAAATTGGAATATTGGTAAACACAAACGTCGCTTTCTACTTTACACGAACGACATCACTAGGGGACAAGATGGTAACTTGGCTTTGGTGCCTTTTTTTCTGAGTACCTAATTAACTTATTTTTTTGCATGATTTCCTAATTATCTTTCGATTAATGGTTTTCCAGCTAAATTGCCCAATAATTAACGTCAGACGCTATTATAAGTTATATGTTACCCTTCTTGTATTGAAGCAACGGATTTTTACCTTTTTACAGATGGTCTCCATTTAACTCACAATACAAAAGTCTCTGAAAAGTGAAAACAATGCAAGGCTATTCATCATAAGCTATACCGTGACTTCAAATTCAAAAAGAAGCTTCTCGTGATAGCACCTATTTATGTTATATTTCGAGTGTGATTGATAAAAGTAGGGCAACTAAGAAGAATAAAAATGGAGAAAATGAGCTAAAACAAATAAGAGAAGAAGTAAATTTCAAAGTAAACTTTTAAGGGTCTGACTGAAAATATTTGTCAATCAAGTGAAAGTAACTTTTATCTCTTTTAAGCCAGTCACTTTATTCTTTCACTGCCTTTGAAGTGAGAAATAAATTATGTTCGATTTTTTATTTATTTTTATTACTCTACATTTTTCCTTCTATTTACTCTAGTTGAGTTACTTTCAGTTATTCTAAAATTCACCGGTCACACTCTTAATCTAGAAAAAAACTTTACTCTATAAATATAAGAAGACAAAAAGATTTACTCTAAATCAGAGTAACTTTTTTTTTTTTATAAGTGGGCTAATGTTAGCGAACTCGTTGAAAACTACTTTTTACTCTACCAAAAATATTTTAAAAGTGACTTTAAGTTAGAGCTTGAGTTCTATACGCAAAATAAATTTCATATGTAATGATCTAATTCCAAGTTTAAACCTCACGTGGGATTGTGTATCCACATAAGAAATGATAATAGCATGAGTGCGATCTATCATCTATATATATCGTCCGTGGACTATGTCTCAGACGCATTATAGATTAAAATTAATTTGTGTCGCCAGTCAACCTATTGCATTTCATATTCACCTACTAACCATTATACGAGATCACTTATCGATTTAAAAATAAAGAGAAACATTGGACCTGAGATTACACATTAATTAGTATATAATTAAAATTTTAAAGAATTATAATTTTACTGTTTTGCACTGTTTCTAAAGATTTCAAGAAAGATAGTTGATTCTTTATTTATAATCGTTTGCTTAAAATACAGTACTATCTCATTACGTTCGTTGTAAGGTATTAACGTCTCACAGCCTCACAGGTCATATCTTCTCCATAACAAAAAAAAAAAGGATCTAGTAACAATGTAACTAGGGAAAGGATCCCGTCTAAGGTTGAGAATAACAACTGTTTTCTAAAAACAAATTGATTACTGGAATGTGCCGGGACTAAAAGGTAAACGAAACTAGAAATGTAAAAGATTGATATAAGAAATTTTATTTAAATCAAATTTTTATCGGTTCTGAATTCCTGGGTTTCAGGCTGAATAAATATATAAGTATTAAAAAAATCAATGTAGTTTGTTGTTCATAGTTCTCAAAAAGAAAAACAATGTAGTTTGTATCATACGAAAGCGTAGTAAACTATTCAACTTACAATATGTCGTAGTTAGAAAAATAATTTGTACAACTGAACATATCAAGAAAATATACATATATCCCAAAATTGCATTAATATTCTGTTGAAAATTTGAGATTTGATGTGAAAATAATAGATGTACAAGCACTAATTTATCAATCATTGGACCTTCGATGCGACTCTTATGAACAAATAAGAAAACAAAACCGAAATATATCAGTCCAAGAGATTAATAATATAAATGTAATTTTATGGGGCCAATTTTTTGGACTCAAAACTAACTTATGAATACAGTCATGAAGAGATTGTAAAATACAAAATATCAGAGGGGCAAAATAGAAATTTGAACAGAAACTGCCTGTTCAGACATATGAAAGATATGGTGCGTCAGAGTTTCAGAAACCTTTCCCATGCTTACTTCCTCTCTATATCTCTCCTTAAACAAGAAAATAAGTAAAACAAAAAAAATAACTGATTATAGAAATTTTTTTATCCTCTCACTTGAAAATGCAAGATATTCATGATTACTCGACGACCGGAGGCGGCGGAGGAGGAAGCACAGGGAGGTTTTACGGTGGGGGAGGAGGTGGCGATCGGAGGATGAGAGCTCATCAGAACAATATTCTTAACCATCATCTCAAGTGTCCTCGTTGTAATTCTCTTAACACAAAGTTTTGTTACTACAACAACTACAATCTCTCTCAGCCTCGACACTTTTGCAAGAACTGCCGTCGTTACTGGACCAAAGGCGGCGTCCTCCGTAAAGTTCCCGTCGGAGGCGGTTGCCGGAAAGCCAAACGTTCCAAGCCTAAGCAGGATCAGCCTCCGTCCTCCGCCGACAAACAACCGACTCAAGAAGCCGAGGAGAAATCAAGTAGCAGCGAGAGCTCTTCTCTTACCGCCTCTAATTCCACTACCGCCGCCACCGTGAAGCTTGCTTCCTCGGGGTTTACGGGCACGGATATGCCTAATATCAAACAGTACGGAAACGGTGTCGTATGGTCGACGTTGTTCGGACAGGGCTCATCGGACGGTGGAGTTTTCTCCGAGATCAACGGTATTACCGCGGCGATTGAAACGACTCCGTTTGAATACGGGGGTAGTTCCGTGAATCAACAGTGTATAGGTGATCATCTAAAGTTTGCAGGTAATACTGTACAGCAGCAGTTTGGGGATCGAACGGCTCAGGTTGATCCTAATATGGGATTTGAACCGTTGGATTGGGGAAGTGGCGGAGGAGATGATCAAACACTCTTTGATCTAACGAGTACCGTTGATCATTCATACTGGAGTCAAAGTCAATGGACGTCGTCCTCTGACCAGCAAGATGATCAGAATGGTCTCTATCTTCCTTAATTCTCACAGCTTATTCTTCTTCTTAACCCAAAATATACACATAAGGTAAGGTTTGATGAAGTTATTTTATTTTTACGGGGTCAAATTCGGGATTTAACTATATAAATATATGACTTTTTGTGAATTATTCATAAGTATAAAATTTACCTCTTGGTTCTTAGTTTGTTGAAATACCCTAAGAGTGCAAATTTATGTGGAATGGTTTTAATTTGGCTTCGGTTTACATATCGTTTTATATTTGATCAGATTTTAAGTTTTTGGGATTTTTTCTCTCTAATGATGTGTCTAGTAAATTTATATGTTGATTGGTCATACGAGACATTGTCTACTGCTTCTTTGATATGTGTGTACTTTTGTTTAATTCAAGTGAGTCGTTTAAGAGTGTGATCACTGATCAGCTTTAGAGAGTAGATATGTTAGCTCTTCCTTAAGCTGTGATAAATCTTGAATAAACAATATGGAAACTCGATGTCTTATTAGATGTTATCTCCGAAAACTCATAATATCGAGCTTTAGAGTCGAATAAAAGCAAGCAACTCTATGTTCCGCATCACAGCTTACACTATGTAACTGAAATAATAAAACTTCGTAGTATTAAATATTAATTCATTTATAGTAAACTATTAATTAAAAACTGCTCGAAAAATCTTAGGTTTGGATATTTTTTTTCTTCTATGGCGAAATAGAAAGTTTCGGGAAATTTGTACGGAAGAACGAGAGAGTCGTGCCGTCGCGTGGTTAAAGCCAATAAACTACGGTTGATTGCGCATGGGACCTACGTGCCAGTGTCCTAATCTCTCTCATGCGCTACTTGCATTCCACGTGGCTAGGACCAGGTCCCACTTCACGTGTCTTAACGTTGATGGCTGACGTACTTTAATCAATGGTCGGCTTGTCGTTTTCTCCAACTCCCATTCGTTGCTCGTAGAAGAAAGACTCCAAAGATCTAGAGTACGGATCTTCTGTGTTTAAGTTAAAAACACAACGTGTGCCATTAGATAAGTGAAAACTCTTAAACGCATGTATACGCCGTGTGATCTGAATGGTGTCAGCGCAAATCAATTGTGATGATGATAAGAGCATGTTTAACCAGAGATTCTTACGGTGAGGTTCTTATATTCCGCTAAGAACCCCCACCCTAAGAACCTTCCCATTAAACATGTTCTAAGAAGTCTATATTAGGTGGTAGGTAGGGAAACACTTGAGGGAGAGTAGGTCCAATAAGGCATATGTGCATAAGTTAATAGAATCTCATACAAATCACACACATGAAGGTTTGGTTGGGCGGTTGGGAGAGTTTGAGATTGTCTGTGGGTTTGTATGACTCCGTCAAGTTCACTAATCATTCTGTTCATAGATTCATGATGTCTATTGTAATTTTCATCGATCAACTTGTTTAAAAGACCTTCGAACTCCGAATGTTTTTTTAGACATTATAGTCTAATAGTACAAATTTTTTACACTATGTGAAGGTTCCAACTCTACACAAATCTTCGTGACTCTGAAGATTTGACCCACCATACTACGCAACTCTCGTCCATTTTCACACTTTTCCGTTGTGGAATGAGACGATCTTCATACTTGCTATGATCTTTTGGCTGAGGAGATTATGAATATAGATCCGATAAGTTTTTGTCTAAATTTAGAAAAAAAATTATATCCACATCTATCAAAATAAACAATGTCGTTCAATTTTTCTATCTTATGGGATTGTAACATCAAGATTAAAGCCGCTTGGAGTATCATTGGCAAAGACTTCACCACGGCTGTTCATTCTTTCTTCAGTAAAGGCTTCCTGCTTAAGGGATTGAATACAACTATTCTAGCGCTAATTCCAAAGAAGGCTACTGCAGAAGAGATGAAAGATTACCGGCCAATCTCTTGCTGTAATGTACTATACAAGATCATTTCAAAGATACTAGCAAACATGCTAAAAGGTACTCTTCCGCATTGCATCACTTACAATCAGTCTGCTTTCGTTAAAGATAGGTTGTTGGTTGAGAATCTTCTGCTGGCTACTGAAATTGTAAAGGATTATCACAAGGATGATGTTTCCTCTCGATGCGCCATGAAAATAGACATTGCAAAAGCTTTTGATTCTGTGAACTGGTCGTTTTTGCTCACCACATTGAAAGCCCTGCATATTCCGGATCAGTTTGTTAGATGGATTGAGTTATGCGTGTGTACTCCGTCTTTTTCAGTGCAAGTGAATGGGGAGCTTGCGGTTTTTTTTCAGAGCAAAAGGGGTTTAAGGCAAGGTTGTGCATTATCACCTTACCTCTTCGTCATCTGTATGAACGTTCTCTCGCGTATGATTGATAGAGCAGCTGAGAAGAAACAAATTGGGTACCACCCGAGATGTTAAAACATATTGCTGACTCATTTATGTTTCGCAGACGATTTGTTAGTTTTTACTGATGGGAAGAAAAGATCTATTGAGGAGATTCTGAAGATCTTTGAAGACTTTGCAGCTATGTCAGGTCTCAAGATCAGTCTAGAAAAATCAACTCTTTACACAGCTAGGATATCAGAAGAGCAAGAAGAGGATATATTGTCCCGATTTCCATTTGCTACTGGTCAGTTGCCTGTGCGATACTTGGGGCTCCCCCTCCTAACTAGAAGAATGACGGTGAATGACTATATGCCACTAGTGGAGAAGGTTAGAAGTAAAATGAAAATGTGGACTGGTCGTTATTTATCTCATGGGGGAAGACTACAACTCATCAGTTCTGTTATAACAAGCTTAGCAAACTTTTGGCTCTCTGTTTTTCGCCTTCCGAGTAGCTGTTTGAAGGAAATTGAAAGTCTTTGCTCCGCTTTTCTATGGTCTGGTCCGGAATTGAAGACCAGTAAAGCGAAGGTGAGTTGGAAAGATGTATGTCTTCCTAGAGAGGAAGGGGGCCTAGGACTCAGACCTCTCAAGGAAATCAACACAGTATTATGTTTGAAGTTGATCTGGAGAATAATTTCAAGCAGATCTCTCTGGATAAAATGGATCCAATGCTATCTCATTCGCAAGGGTTTGTTCTGGTCCATTAAAAGTAGCACAGTTTCGGGCTCCTGGATGTGGAAGAAGCTATTGAAGTTAAGAGAGCTAGCGATGTCGTTCCTTAAAATGGAGGTGAACAATGGAAGACATACATCATTTTGGTATGACTCTTGGTCTCGGTTGGGTTGCCTGGAAAATATTTTGCGAGATGGAGGGAGTATTGATCTAGGGATTCGAGAAAATGACTTTGTTTTTGATGTGTTGAATCATCATCGAAGAAGGAGGCATAGAGTGCAAGAGTTGAACGAGATTGAGGACGAGATTGAAGTTATTAAAAGAAGAGGGAATCAAGATGATGATATCCCATTATGGAGGAAGTCTGATAATAAATACTCTTAAGAGTTTCTCCACGAAGACAACATGGCTGTGCTTGCGCCAAGCTCAACCTCGATGTGACTGGAGCAAAGGTATTTGGTTCCCACACTCCACGCCTAAATACTCCTTTCTTGCATGGGTTGCAATCAAGAATAGACTGCAAACTACTGACAGAATTCAGCCATGGAATAGTACAGTGGATGGGAATTGTGTACTATGCCAAGAAGTGCAAGAAACTAGTCAGCATATGTTCTTTAGTTGTCGATATTCAAAAAGGATTTGGAAGGATATGGTGGGTGGAATTATGAGAGAAAGATTCACCTATGAATGGTCTGAGATTCTTGATGTGCTATCGCATACAAGGAATATGAATACAGAGAGCTTCCTCATTCGATATGCCTTTCAAACTCTAGCTCATTGTATATGGAGAGAGCGAAATGCTAGAAGACATGGGGGATCTCCTATGGTTGTGGAAGTGTTGTCAAAACTTGAAGATAAAATGATCCTCTTGAAGTTGTTTCTGGTAAAAGGTAAGGGTAAACAATACCTTGAAGAGAGTATGATCAAATGGTTTGAGACTAGAATTTGAAGAGCGAAGATCGAAGAGTAGAAGTTTATTATATAAGTTTGATATTGTCTATGTAAATATCAAAACAGAGGCACTTGATGTACTAAAGTTTTGTTTGAATAAATTTTACATTCATTCAAAAAAAACCATCAAGATTAAAAAATAAGGTTTTAGCGGTAAAACAATGTGGGGCTTAGGTTTTGGAGGTGGAACCGGATACTACAAATGACACCTAAGTTGCATAGTCAATTTGGAAGCATAGGACAGGAAAAGAAAAATATATAAAGTTGATGGTATGAATTCAGTATAACCGGAGGATGAAAGTGTTACATATACATTCTAATTTAATTGTTAGTACTATACTAACATTTAGTTATTGAAAAATGTAGTATAATAGTATTACATTTTTTTCTCCACCACGGAGCCACCGTGTTATACGTGGGTTTAAGGCATTGCAGTATTGCATTTGGTTATTGAAACGAGAGCGTTTTGGAGTAAGATGGGCATTATAGCTCGTAGGCCGTAATAGCTCGTTAGAACTACACCAAGACGCCTTCCAAGGACTTCATGATGAGAAGAGTAGGAGGTCTTACTTCTTGTACTTGTGTTTAAGGTCTTACTTCTTGTCCTTGTGTTTTTTTTTCCCATCTCCTATGACGTTTAGCATATGATTGATTGATACGTGGGGGCAAAAGATGCAAGACTTTAGTTAGATTTCCAAATTCGGGTTAAAATGTTGTTTTGATAATTAGTTCTGATTTTGGAGGACTGATACTTTGGACGCTTTGGTTGATTCAATTCAACAGGATTTCGAATCATGGATTGAGAAAATCTCATTGTTTTCCCTGTTGGTCCAATCAAACTTAGGAAGACTTTAGAAACCGACATGAGAGAAATAGTAAGAAGCAAGAGTATAAGTTGCAGCTGTTACCTTATCTTTGGCTCTAAAATACATTCAAATTTTAGCTCAAGTCATCAAGAAACATTTTTTGTTTTTGTTTTTTTAAACCATTAAGACATGAAGAAATCGGTTCTTCTTTTCACTTCTTGTCTAAATCGACATTGTAGATTATGTCCGCTGAGGATGTTTCTTTTACTCTGAAACAGAGTAACCCAAAAGTGTTGACGTTTTCAGACAGCATTGGAGCCCTAACGCAATCGGCTTTTGTTTCTTGGGTGATAAGTCATCTGATTTAGGCATCTGGACAGGGCTCCCTAGTCCCCATCAACACAACTACCAATCGCAAAATTATCAATTTATAAATCCTAGTTTCCAAACAAAAGAATCAAAACTGACTAAAACTAACCCTTTTGTTCCTATTTAAACTCACATACAAGACACGTAAGGGACCCTGCGGTCTTATAGGAGATGTGAAGTTTGACCTACAATTGATGGGCGTTTGGATAGTTAACGGGGTACACCATAAAACTTTGAAGTCTTACTGGAAGATAACTTGGACGAGCAATTTGGTGGATCTTTTATATAGAGTTATATATATATATATAGTTGTTGGGTATGGGCCTCACCTTCCCAAAAGGTCCACATGATAATTGTCCCGACACATGATCAAAACAGGTGAGCTCGGCTCGTCGACTCGCGAACCAGTAGTCGGCTCGACTTCAGACTATTTTTAGCCGACAGAGCGAACGACCGTAGGTCATCGGCTCGACGACTCGGTTCAGCGGCCCGACACCTCGGCCCAATCGTCGAGAAGGCCCGTTAGGTCAAGGCGAATTAGGTCAACAAGAGACCGTCTATAAAAGGAGGAGGAGAGGCAACGATGAGAGGATCCGCAAATTACTACACTCACTTTCGGCTAGATATAGGGTTTCATATCTTATCATCTCGCCGACTTGTACGGTCCGACGAACTAGCTTTCGCCGGACTAATTCCGATCACTCCCTTTCCCCTTTTGTAACTCCGTTTCGACTCCGTGATCTAATAAAACGCGTCTTTGTCTTGACCCACTGACGAGAACTCGTCTCTTTCTCTTTACTAGTTTATCGACAGTCTCAGTTCAAACAATAGTTATTAAGCTATGTATCATAATACTGGACATCATATATAAGAGAATGGTAAAATCATAATTAAAAATGCTTTGTTTTAAATACAATTTTTTTGTATAAACTATGTGTCATGTTAATGAATAGCATGTTACTAGAAACACTACAAGAAAACATATTTTTTACGAGGGCAATATTCCTTGTAAATTAGTTCGTAAAAGGGGTGTTACGATGAATTAACATCGAAACCTGTTTCGTTGTTAAACGTCCGTCGTAACGGAAGTTTCGTCGTAAACACGTGGTAACGTTTACGAGTGATTTTCTCGTAAAACGGAAGGAACCATTTCGTCGTAAACGGGACGTAACATTTCGTTGTAAAGTACTCGTATTATTTCGATGTAAACTCCATGTAACAGTTACG
The DNA here is from genome assembly GCF_000695525.1 of Brassica oleracea var. oleracea. Lineage (NCBI taxonomy): Eukaryota > Viridiplantae > Streptophyta > Magnoliopsida > Brassicales > Brassicaceae > Brassica > Brassica oleracea. The sequence goes on from NC_027749.1 coordinate 50,546,023, forward strand.
AGGATTTTACAATGCTGGACATGTACGCTCGACGTAAACTTTACGACTATGTTACGAGGATTTCGTTGTGATTACATGTAAAATTTACAACGAATTTACATAGTTTCTTACCATTTAATATTAAATTAAAATAAAATATGAAAATGAAAACATATTTTTAAAAACTATTTAAAAGTCATAACATAATATTTAAATCCATAATACAAAACGAAACAAATAAAAAAAACTACTACATATCATCGAAGTAGTCGGTGGCAGTGCTCGGTTGAGAACGGTCTGGATCGGCATCTTCGGGATTCCGTATTGGCATCCCGAGAGCTGCTCGTTTCTCATTTAGTGCTCGCTTCATGGTCGGGTTTCCCACCACCATCACGTCCCGCAGATCCTTAAGAGAGTCTAAACGATTCTGCTGGCTATCCATCCGAGCTCTCATCTGAGAGTTCTCTTCATCCCGTCTCGAAGCGTGTAAGGCAACTTCGTTAACAGAACCTATGTCCACTGTCTGTCTCTTCTTTCTAGGAGCCACCTATAAAGCATATTAATACAGTTAAATTTTATTAAATAGTTAAATTTAGTTAAATAAATTTATAAAGTTTTATCTCTTCGAAGATCCTGTCGACCTCTTCGGTGGTCAGTTTGACATGTAATCCATCGGGAGACTGCTGGGTTAATTGCGTCTCCCGCTCTTCAACCCGAGTAGCCACTACGTTGAAGAGTTTCTCCGATGCTGGATCCACAAAAATCCCGTCAGATGTGGCGTGAGTCATCTTGAATATATCTGACAGAGATGGTAAGACTCCCGTCTTCTCAAACTACAAATAAAAATTAAATAAAATTAATTATTAAAATTTAAATTAATTAAAAAAATTCAAAATAAATATTAGAAACAACTTACAGCTTCTAGACGGATTCCGGCGTGAGGTTTTTGTCCGGTTCTGTGAGCCATGGGCAAATGACCATCTTTGTCCTTCGTTCTTCGGGAAGCGGAGCACGAGTTGGCCTTACGGATCCAATATGCGATGAGATCATCCCATACTTCCTTAGTGAGCTTTCCTTCGTGAGCTCGTTGGGCTTTCCGTCATAATTGTAGATCTCCCACTTGTCCTTCCAATCGGAAACAGTGTTGGAAAGACGGGTCTTTGCCTTTGCAACAAACTCCCTCTTCACCCTCTTGGTGATTCTCATGGCCCAGTGCCACCTTTGCTGAAACAAACAAAATTTTGAAAAATTTAATTAGATATAAATATTTAATTAGGTTTTTGAAAAAATATATTACCGCAAAACATTTAAACCAAGTCGTCTTAACGTGGTCTGGAGTCTTGCTCCAATTCGGGTAGGCTTTGTCATAGTAGCCCTTGATCGTCTCTGACACGCTCCGGCCAACACAGTCGTTGGCCCCAAACCTGAAAAGAGAACCTAATTGTTAAAAAAAAAATTAATTTTAATGTACTAAAAAATAATAAGTAACCAATAAGTTCTTGGTGGTCTATCGGGATCCAGAACATCCAAGCCCTCTCGTTCAGGCTGGGCGAGCAAATCCTCCACTGTATATCTCGCGTATGGGGCATATGGAGGCACATGCAAATCTGGATGAACTGCACCTACTGGGACAGGCTGAGGTGCAGCGGCTCGAGGAGGAGGTGGTGGAGGCATATGAGGTGCAGGAGGAGGAGGACTTCAAGAAACTCTCTGAGATGTCTGAGAGTCCGGAACTGCCTCGGAAGATGATGGACGGAAGAAGATGTCCCGATACCATCATGAAACATCTGAGAGTAAGTAGGTGAAACAGGCTTTCTTCTATGACCCATCTAAATGTTTTAAAAAAAAATACAGTTAGTTTTATCATTAACGACATAATTTAAAAATATTATTCCGATACCTAACTAATCACCTAAACTAATTACCTATACTAACCACTTAATTTAATTACCTATTCTAACCACCTAAAACTAAACACATTTTTTTAAAAAAAAAATTAGAAAGATGGAGAGGTTACCTTAGAGGAGTGGAGAAGGATTTGGGAGGAATGAACGAGCAAAGCTCGTTCTGAGGCGCCGCCTATATATAAGAAAAGGCATTCCTCGTAAAGTCGTCGCAAAGTTACGACGAAGTTACCAGACCCGCGTTTTTTTCAGTTACGACGAAATTACCAGGCCCGCTTTTTTCATTTACGACGAATTTACCAGGCCCGTGTTTTTAAGTTTACAACGAAATTACGTGGAAAGTTTACGACGAATTTATGTGGTGATAGACCATGGATTTGACCCATTTTCATCCATGGTTTATAGGTGTTTTTACTAATAATTATTATATTTTAGAGTCTATTTATTATATTTATAAGATCAGGAGTGATTTGGAGATAAATGATGATTTTGGAGCATTTTGGAGATATTTGGAGCAATCACCCGAGATGACCATCGAGCTCGACCATCGGTCGATATTGGAGAGGAATAATTGATCGATGTTCATATCATGACATTGATCGATAGCAAAGCGCACACAAAGCCCGTTTTGTCACAGCCGACTTGAAGTCCAAGTCTTCACCAATTTACAAGATTGCCTCTGGCGAGTTTTAACCTAATTATATAGGCTTTGCCACCATGGTAGAGGCAAAGTGTGCTTTTCTAGTTTTATTATTTTCACAGCAAGGTTTTCTCGGATTTTGATAGATTGGAGAGAATATCCAAAGTTATAATTTGTGATTGGAACTCCATTAATATCTATTTACTATTCTAATGAAGTTTTTTACCTAATTGCTGTTATGAATTGCTTAGCTATGTTTGAGTAGTTCTATTGTCAGATTTTAGGGTTTAAATAGATTATGAGGGATTAGCCCCAACTATAGATTTCTGAGTTGTGGTAATTTTCATTAGGATTGTTCATTAATGTCTGTCTCTAGATTAGCTACCTAGAACCTGCCCTAGGATTGATAGATAAAAGCGAGAGCTTCATTCTCATACTGGAAACATTCTAACTGAGCTAAGTTTCTTGCTATGAGTAAGGCGAGAGCTGATCTAGTGAGCTTAGTAAGCATTCATTCAACCCGCGCATAAAGCTTAACTAGAAGCGCGGCAATCGATATCATTATTGAATAATCGATCAACGGAGCGAAAGGTGTATCGATCGATATCCCTATAGGATCGTCGATCGACTCTTTTTATTTGTCGACATAGGATAGTTGAGATCAATAGATCTAGTTAATAGACAAGTCCAAACACTGCGAACGATGATGGACTTGTTAACTTAGTAGTTGAGCTTTACATTATCATGCATGCAACTCATTAGGCATCTGTAGGATTATAATCCCAAGTTTCCTGAATAAAAACCCTAAGTCTAACTATTTCCTTTTTAAGCACCAAAACCTCAATCAATATATTGAACAAACACTTGTTCAATATAAAACTACAATTTACATTTAAATCTCTGAAACCATCTAGCTTAACAAATCATATTAGATTTCTTAGGTTCTCTAGCTCCCTGTGAATTCGATCCCTAAGTACTATAACTCGACCTCTTATTTGAGAGAGTATAAATCACTCCTTAGGGTAATTTGAGTGGTATCACGTAGAACGCTCGCTTTCTTCATTTACGACGAAGTTACCAGGCCCGTGTTTTTGTTTACGACGACTTTACGAGGTATAACCCTAAACCCCGAAACCTGAAAACCTAAACCCCAAAGTCACTTATCTTATAACATCATCTTCTTCTTTACATCTTCTTCCTCTTTATCTATTTATCCAACTTAAACCCTAAACTCCAAATTACTATTTTAATACCAAAAGAAAACATATTATATAAAACAACATATGTTATACATACATTAAAAAGAGAAAATGAAAAAGGAAAACCACATTTGTTACACATACATTAAAATGAGAAAATGAAAAAGAAAAACAACATTTGTTACATAGATTACATCATTTTGAATCGTTTTCGTTTTCATCAAGATCAGTACAATGATCATCGTCGCTTCCAACGAACTCGTCTTCAAGTGCTTAATCTGTCACATCTTCGGGAAGATCTTCATATTGTTGGTTTTTCGGATCGATCAGAAGTATTTCATTAAGTTGTTGATCAGGTACATCAACTTCATTGATAGCGTCTTCTTCTTGCAAAGGTGGTTCTTCTCCAGCAACAATTCGTCCACGAGGTGTAATTTTTATAACAGCTAACAAGTTTATCCCAGAACTTCGAAGGCGAGGGTATGGAAGGAAGCTAACTTGCTCGGCTTGAGAAGCTAGGATGAAAGGCTCGAACTTGTTGTATCTTCTCCCAGAATTGACATCCACAACACCAAATTTGTTAACCAGAACACCTCGGTTCACAACAGGGTCAAACCATTCACATTTTAAGAGGAAGCATTCTAGCTTCAATAACCCCAGAAATTAGACTTCAATAATCTCCCGCAAAATCCCGTAAAAGTCTGTTTCGCCTTTCACACATATTCCGTAGTTACTTGTTGCCTGATGTCTCCCATACTCGTATGTGTGAAAGGTAAAACCTCGTGTAAAATACATAGGTAATGTGGTGACCTTTGCTACTGGACCTTGGACCAAATCGTGAAAGCGTACGAGATAATTTGGATCGTCATACTCAACCTACAAAAAGCATCACCGTTAAAATTATCTTATAGCATCACTGTTAAAATGAGATATATATATATATATATACCTATGATTTTAACCACTTGACAAAGTGCTTATCTTTCCATGAGTCCACCTCAGTTGAGGATATTCCTGATATTGCTTCTTCAACTTGAGCATATATAATTAACATTTTACATATAATTAACATTCAAAAGAATATTTGCCTCTCAAAGGAACTAATTACTGCATCCTCACAATTGAGAAAAATATAAGTGTGGGCACTATACTTATCTTCTTCACATGACCACCATACTTCTTTCAATTTACAACCAAACCGTCCAATTTGACAGAAAATGTCAGGAACACCATCAACATCATATGATGTCGGTACTCCTCCATCATCATATCTTCTAGGAACTCTCTTTCTCGTACGGACAGTTGGAGCAAAGTAGTATGATGTGAAGTTAGATATTTCTGCTGTCAAACTCCCAACAACTATTGAACCTTCGATCTTTGCAAAATTTCTTGCTTTTCCCTTTAAATGTTTCATGGAACGCTCAAACGGATACATCCATCCGTTGTGAATAGGTCCACGAAGCAATGCTTCATAAGGAGGTGGACAACTAGATTCTCCATGACGTCAAAAAATGAAGGTGGAAATATCTTCTCCAGATTGCACAGTATGATCGAAATGTTCTCATGAAGTTGTTTGATGACTTCTTCCTTGAACGTAAGTGTGCTAAGATCTCTGAAGAAGGCTTTGATGGCTGTATATTGCAAAAGTAATCCAATTAATAACATTTCATAACATATGTACATATATTATAAATTAATATTTTTAGCTACAATTGCTTCATGTACATTTGTTGGAAGGAGTTCGGCAAAAGCAAATGGAAGTAGTCGTTGCATAAACACATGACAATCATGACTCTTCATTCCTGAGAAGTTTTGACCTCGTTCAACACCTGTTGACATATTAGAAACATAACCATCAGGGAACTTAACTTCTGATGCAACCCAGTCAAACAAAGTTGTTTTGGCTTCTGATGACAACCGAAAGATAGGAACATGAATGTTTCCATTGCTCTTGATATATAACTCACTTCTTGAGCAAATATCCGGTAAGTCTATCCTTGACTTCTTGTTATCTTTTGTCTTCCTAGGGACGTTCAGTATTGTATTCATGATGTTGTCAAAAACGTTCTTCTTTATATGCATCAAATCCAGGTTGTGACGTAAAAGAAAATCCTTCCAGTAAGGCAACTCCCAAAATATACTCTTCTTATGCCAATTGTGCGCCACACCATACCCATCATGCATATTTCCAGGAACATGCTAGTTTTCACCACACTTAACTGTTTCCTGAGCTCCGTAATAATCAATATCCGCTTCGATCTGTTGGCCGGTGAGATATGGAGGAGGACTGTCTCTGACAACTCTTTTGTACCTAAACAATGTCTTATTTCTTCTGTACGGATGAGCGATAGGAAGAAAGCGATGATGACAATCAAACCAAAAACTCTTCCTACCATTCTTCAGTTGAAAAGCATCCGTCGATCCAAGACAATATGAACAAGATAATCTTCTATGTGTTGTCCAACCAGGCAACATCCCATAAGCAGGAAAGTCACTTATCGTCTACAGCAGAAGTGCTCGCATCGTAAAATTGTTTTTCAACGAATAATCATACGCCCTCACCCCTTCTGACCACAACTCCTTTAGCTCTTGTATCAATGGATGAAGAAAAACATCTAGCGGCCGTTTTGGATGCTTCGGCCCAGGGATTAATATGGTTAAGAACAGAAATTCTTGTTCCATGAACATTTCCGGTGGCAGATTGTACGGCGTAAGAATGATTGGCCACAAAGAATATTGTCTCCCAAACATTCTGAATGTACTAAATTCATCGGTGCATAACCCAAGATAGACATTCCGAATATTTCTACTGAAATCTGGGTGTACCTTGTTGAAATGTTTCCACGCTCTTGCATCTGATAGATGGGGGACCTCGCCTTCCCTCTGGACATGTTCGGCATGCCACCTCATCGATGCAGCAGTCCTCTCAGATTGATATAACCTTTTCAACCTGTCAGTAATTGGTAGGTACCACATCCTTTGGTACGGTACTCTATTCCTCCCATGTCTTTGCGGTTTGAATCGTGGTTTCTTGCAGAATCGACACTCTTCTAGCTTCTCATCATCTTTCCAGTAGATCATGCAGTTGTCGATGCAAACATCTATCATCTCTGAAGGCAACCCAAGACTATAAACCAATTTCTGAATCTCATAATAAGATTCAGCAGACACGTTGTCTTCTGGCAAATACTCTTTAAACAACTCCGCCCATGCATCCATGCAATTCTCAGGTAAATTATGATCCGTTTTAATATTCATCATCCTAGCTGCTAGAGACAATTTAGAGAGACCTTCTCTACAACCAGTGTAGATTGGTTGATTTGCAGCATCTAGCATTTCATAAAACCTTTTTGCATCCAAATTAGGTTCTTCTACATTTCCAGTTCCATCAGCTATTGTTGTAGTTGTTTCTAAAAATGCATCAGTAATCATGTTTTGAACCCTATCATGATCTACCATCTGCTCTTCTTGATGGTAATTATATTCATTATGCAAATGATTCGGTTCTTCATCATTACTAGCATCCTCAAAATTATTATTACTACTATTATCTTTATTTCCACCATAACCCTCTCCGTGTTGATACCAAATATAGTATTGTGGTGTAAATCCTCTGTTTACTAAATTCTTCCATACAGTTTCACTACGTGCAAATTTTAAATTCTTGCACTTCCGACAAGGGCAGAACATCTTACCGCTTTTCTGCGTGATCGGTGTAGAGCCCGTCTGGTACATGAATGTCTCTAGCCCGGTCAGAAATGAATTCATCACTCTCCCTTCCGAATCTTTATGGGAATACATCCAACTCCGTAACTCGTTAATATTACCGCCATCCACCATTTTTTTAGGTTTTTTTTGGGAATTTTTTTTGGGAATTTTTTTTGGAATTTTTTTTCTCTCAGAATTTTTTTTCTTGTTTCCTTTGTGTGTTGTGAGATAGTGAGTCGTGAGAAATGTGTGTTGTGAGAGAGTGAGTTGTGAGAAATTACATATATATAGAAAATTTCTCGAGTTTGGTAGGTGAAGTATAACAATGATTTTACTAGGAAAAATTTACTAGGGTTTTACATCTCTCTTACATCAGTTTTACAAGGAATTTACAACAAAATTAGGTAATTCAAAGCGCATTGAATACACATTTTCACCAATAAATAAATGTAACATGTTTCGTCGTAATATTCTCGTAAATTTACGATGAATATTGTTCGCAACGTACTTTCGTCGTTGTAAGTTTACGTCTACGTTACGACGAATTTCTATTTCGTCGTAACATCCATGTAAACCACTTGTAAGTTTACGAGGAAATTATTTCGTCGTTACGAAAACGTTTTCTTGTAGTGAAAGTATCATAAAACTTGAAAAGAACCTTTCAAAATTTTATCATGTTTATAAATATTGCCAATACATGCCATGCCACATAAAAACCAGTATTTTAGTTTAACATACAAAAACTTAACAAAATCTGATCTTATAGTTAAAACCAATATGTTTAAACGAAACAAATAAATGTCTATTTTTTTTTTCAAAAGCATATAAAACTCTTAAAATTGACAATTTTAATCATCAAAATATAATCAACTTGGTTCAGTATATATATATTGTTTTCAACTAAAAACATATATCTAAAAATTGAAAAGAAACATATATGTATTTTTTTAGTTGGTATTAAACCTTGTTGCATGGGATTTCGTGATCAAGTGGTAAAGAGAAAGGTTTAAGTGCTAACACGTTTCAGGTCGATACATATGCTAAAACTAAGTCACTTTATTTCTAGACACCAACACAGACATGTTTAGCCTCGCTTTCAAACTTTTTTTTTGAGAAATCGCAACCGTTGAAAGAGAATCTTCAATTATATCTATCACCGGCATGTTTTTTTCTTGAACTTATCTACCACCATACCACGAGCATGTTATCAATGTCGTTCTAGTTATCGTCCCTTTTCCTTATTCTATATATTTAGTACTGTAGATCTGAATATTTGATTTTTTAAAAAAGCAAATAATTTGTAAACAACAAAGCGACGATATTTTGTGGAGAATCAATAATTCAAAAACCATTTGTTAAATGCTTGCACATCAACACACGATCATCAATAAAAACCACAACCTAAATGATATAACGTTAGCTTATCAGGGTTTTGATTTGCTTTGCTTAAAATTGGATATGTTTTAGTTTGCTTTGGATTAAATTACACCTCAAATTCTACAAGGTTATTTCAAATGAGTCTGAAATAAACTGGGGTTTATTGCAATTTCGTTATTTGTAAAGTGTGTTTGGTATATTCGAATATTTATATACCAACCACATGACTAAAAATGTGTTAAAAACGTTTTGTTTCATTCTTTGTTGTTGGGCATTTTATGCCAGCAGGAGATCATGATCTCCCCATTTGGATTTTGATTTTGGTCAGATAAATTAACTTTTTTTAAAAAGTGGAAAACTAAATGAAATTTGTGGAGTACCTGCACCGCATGCATATTCACTGGACCACCAAACACTGTAGATGAAAGATGAGAGATGTGTCTCTCATCCATGGAAGTCCTTAAAGGTCACTCTTTCATGAAACTGCAATTCATTTTTAGGAAATATGTAAAGAAATCATATTGATTAATCAAAGTTTATTTAGATTGAGTGAAAATGCCGAAAAAAATTTGATAGAGGGGGCCTAAAAACGATATCCGATTTTCCAAATGTACATGTATATACAGGAACTGTTTTGCACCACTCTTCTACACATATATACAAGAACTGTGCTGCGCCACTCTTCTACACATATATACAAGAACTGTACTGCACCACTTTTTCTTAACAAATGTACATATATATGTACATACACACACACACATATATACTACAAGAAGTGTTTTGCACCACTCATGCTATATATGAACCGAATTCAATAGCTTCCTTTCTTGGGATATCGGGTTTTCACTCATGCTACCATCTTCTTTTTATAAAAAGATTGTTTTGTATGCAGTCCAGTTTATTCTATTATATTGTTTTTACGATTAAGATAGAGTGAGAATCTTATGAACTTCGAAATATACTTGAGATTTGTCTGAAAATTGATATAGAAGGAAGAACTATAACTCTGAGTCTTGAATGGATGAGTAGTCTTTCATATTGTTGTAAGAAGGAGCATGAAAAGCAAGAGTTGTCTGGAGTACCTTCCTTATGGATTGGGTTCCATTGTTCATGCTCTTTTCTTTTTGATTCTACTGATCCATGTAGTTTTTTTTTCCAATCTATAACACAGCAGAAAAAATAAAACATAGAAGAAAGATATGAGAGTTATTTTTATTCAATGTTGGGCATTCTCGTGTATCTTTAATTTTGCAACTCTCTGATTTCTAGTGGATTTTTACGCTATTCAACGTACATATATACAGTGAAACCTCTATAAATTAATAATGTTGGGAATACACCAAAACTATAATTTTTTTTATTAATTTATAGAGATATTAATTTATCGATATACTAATTGAACCAACAACTCGATTTGGGACTATAAAATTATATTATTTTATAGAGATTTTTAGCGTATATTAATTTATAGAGTATTAATTTAAAGATGTTATACTGTATAAGGATCTCACATCGACACTTTAAACCCGATTAACTGTCATTAAAAAAATATCTTTTTGTGTTAATCTTCTTCTTCTTCTTTTTTTGTTTGAACTAAAATCTTCTTCTTCTTCCTCATCTTTCCCCTCGTATAATCATTTTGCAACTTTATGTATTTACTTGAGGAAATCGATTGAATGTAAGATTGTGAAAGTTGATTTGTTAGAACCGAGTCAGATTTTTGGTGCAAGTGATTGATTGCATAGACATTTATAATGACCGGACTAAAGTTTAAGCATAACATTTATCGTAAATGTTCGATTTAAATAAACAGATTACTAGTTTTAAAATTTTGTATACTTAGAGGGTGTTATTGAATTGTGTTTTTATAAAGAGTTATAACTTATAATGAGTTAACACACTAATTAGTTTTAGATTGAAACGAAAATATTTACTTGGCCACATCTAAATGTGTAAACGACACAAAGTCTTAAGACTAATACAATAACCTTTTACATCCAATTTGGAAAAAGTAGTCTATGCCCGTATCTATTAAACGATCGAAAACATTATGTTTTTCTTAAAAACACTTATTTATTGTTTGAGTACCCAAGTTGTTCAGCTTTGAGATGATTTTCATGTCATAGATCATATAAATATTACACAACCCTAAGAACTATAAATATGTGGATGGATTTGTAAATCTTTTCAAGCTAATTTTCGAAAACAATGCGAAGCGTGAACTTATAAATTTTAGATTATGTGCTGTGCAATATGTTTTTGTATAACCAATTTCATTAAAACTTAACCAATCGGACTACAAGGGATAGTAAATCTTAGCGTTGCAAGTATAAGAACATAAGACATAAAAATATAGTAGTAGAGAAATATCTAATATAAGAAAACATCAAATTTATAGTAAAGTTTGAATGCGTCAAAACAAAGTTCACAGCAAAACTGGAAAGTTGAACAATAGTCGCGTTTGATCCGCACCTCGGAATACCATCGAAACGAGATCCATTTTATATTTTGCGCAACATGTTTATTTATCTAAACATTCTACTGCATCGTACATCTAAACTATTAAAAAAAAAGTACATTTTGTATTTAACCCTGATTTTTCTTAACTAATTACAATAGCATACCACTGACCAAAACACATTAGTTTTACACATTCATTAATCCATTAATTCTGTAGACTAATAAAATTGCTAAACCAATCTATCCGGTAGACAATCTAATTACTTAAATTTGACCATCACAGACCCTAATTAAACCGATACATTTTACACATTCCAATAATTTATTATCTATTCAATTAAAGTAACCGATTGTTTTTTAAAATACTCCTCCAATACTTCGTTTGTTCTTTCTCCTCCAATTCAATTGTTTGGTCAATTAAATTAGTTTACCAAAGAAATAACGTATATATACCTAAACTACAACTTATCAGAAAACTAACTCTAAATCATCACAAATTGAATTAAATCATTGTACTCGAGTTAAACATATGTTGAATATGAAAAAGTCTTATAATATTAGTTTATGTAACACAATAGATCAAAATGGTTTATTATTTTTTTACGATTAGATCACTAACAATAATCTTTACTTCCTAAAATTGTTCCTACTATTTATGACATGATTAATGTATAACTATCGAATTCCTAAAATTTAGCTAACTCAAGAAAATCTAATATTATATTAAAAAACAAAATATTCCAAAACTAATAGAAACAATATTTAAAAACGTCTATGATATACATTAATTAATAATAGAATCAATAATAGGAAATTAAAATAACTTGGACACCTTTTCTAAACCTTATTATACATACAGTTTGTATATTATGTACTTTCTAAACCTTATACTTTGTATATTCTGAAAATAGGAAATGAAAGTAACTTTATATACATATACTCGTGAGTTATTTTATTTTCTGATATTATATAAATCCTTATATTATATAGAATGTCTTATTTTCACATATTCCCTGTTTTAGCAAATGGAGATAATTGATCAGCAAAATATTATGTATGTTATTATCGTCTATTCCTCATTATTTATAATTTAATAACTAAAATTTTACATCTCAATGTAAAGAGACAATTTTAGAAAATTATATTAAATAAAAATGGCTGCTTAGTTCATGCAATTTTATATAACTATATGCCAATGCAAATTAATGCAACTATTTTTAGTTAAAGATTATCTATTTAAATACAATACATACACAAATAATATCTATTATCTTGTCATACAAATCCAAAACGTGATTCTCTCACGTATATTTTGCTTTATATAAAACTAGATTGCCATATAAATCAAAAATAAAATATATTAGTACTACATTTTACCATTTATTACGCTATAATTAAAACTACATTGCCATATAAATCTAAAACATGATTAGTACTTTATTCTCATCAAAATAAACTACCTTGCCATTATTATTTTCCAAAAATATAGATCACGTAGATCCTATGCGTGATTAACTCCTAAATATCATTCCAAATTTGCAAATTTAAAAATAATCAGGTACAAAATAAATAATATACAATAACTAATTTCAAAAATATTTATAATTTTGTACATGAATAACATAAATTTGACATAAAAACAAATTACATTTCAAATAATTTATTAATTTTTTAGTACTAATTGTTTTATATGAACTAAAAACACATTTAATACACATATTAATGTACAAAATCAATATGACTCATTTTCAATATTTAATAAATATTGAACATATATTTTTGTCAAAAAAAAGTTGTCATTTATAATATAGATATAATTACTAAGTTTATAATTTTAAATATAGAAATTTTATATAATAGCATGTTTTAGTTTTTTTCACTAAACAAGATTCGAGGAAGAAAATGACAAAAATAGGTTTTATTAGAAAATAAATAAACACTTATAACCCTAAGATAACTAATATAGACTTAGGATTTAGAGTTAATTGTGGAGTTTTGGGGATTTAAAATTTTAAAAAATAACAAATAATTATTAAAAATTTGTATATAAGTTTTAAAAATAGTTTAAAAAGCATTTTTGAATTTCAAAAAGAAAATTTGCAAAAAAAAAATTCAAAAAAAAACTTAATTATAAAAAGTTTGAATTTGAAAACATATAATTTAAAAGTATAAAAAAATTATATGTTTATTAATTTATATTCCTATATCATGAAGCTAGAAGAGTATTTTACATCTTTAATGAAAACATCTTTTAGTCATTTTTCTCTTTGAAGACATTTTTGGTGATAAAAATTTAAAAATGATATTTGAGAAAATTGCCTTTTAAAATATTAGGGATTGAGTACAATATAAAATTATAGGAACAAAGAATAATAATTACTAGATGAATGTATTGGTATTACTTATTTGTGATACAAATATATTCAATACAATAATAATCGAACATTATCTAATAAAGTTTGATCACAGTTAATAAAATCCAGTAATTACCAATGATTTATAAGGTAATAATGATTTTACAAGTTAAAACAAAACTTGTGCGGACGCGCGGATCAAGTTCTAGTGAAATTTATAAACTCTTATTTTCTTGAACCAACAATTAGACCTTTCGAATTAAATATCTAACAATACTAAAAGGGATATATGCTCAAAGGAGAGAGTGTACACGTCACTTAATTAAATCAACCAATTAAAAATCACTAACATTCCAAGTCACTTTTCTGCGACTGAATAAATCAGGCTATGGTAATATCCACTTGCTTTCTATTTTGTTTTTGTCCAGCCTACTAAGAAGCCCACGTTAGAACCCAAACATTTTTTATTACTCCTTTCATTCTCTGCGCCGACTTATAGGATTCACTTTTGTTTTTCTCATCTGAAAAAGGATCTCAATTCTTCAACTGTTTATCTTCCTTCACCTCTCTTTCTCCCTATCCATTAAATCTCTTCTTCGCCGCAACAGAAGTGATCCTTGGAACCATTGCAATTCCCTTCCCTTTTCACCCTATAGAATCACATCAAGCAATGGCTTCCGAAATGCAAAATCCACCTAGAGAAATAACTCTACAGTCTCATTAACCAAAGAAATCAACCGAGTTTTGGATCACTCTCGAACCATTTGTTTCATTCACATCTCTGACCTCCCCGAGTTGGAAGACACCCGTTTGGGCGCAAAGGCGATCTCTATTCGGTTCTGATTTCCTCTTATCGATTCTCTGAGTTTAGGGTTATAAACGATTCATTTGATTATGGTTGAAACTTGGGGAAATGAGTTTGCCTGATGCAATTTTCTTTTTCTGCAGTTAATAAACCACAAAACATATGTTAAATCAAGGTTAAAATGTGGTTGGAACAGATGGAGGCAGCAAACTACTCTTGGAAGAACCAACAACCAATGTAGTTTTTTTCAGATTACATCTCATCTGAGAAATGAGAATATCACATATGTTGATGATCATCTTCATGATATCTCCAAGTAAGCTAAATACACATGAACCAAAAAAAACTACAACATTTGTGTGGACGATTGTAGCATCTGACTGTAATTGCAGGGACTGGCTATACTCTGAAGTTTCAACTGTATACAGGTATGTGATATAATTAATTAGAGATTTGCTTTCATCATCTTCAGTTAATGTTATTAATTTGTAGCGTCTCTTGCTACCCTGTTGAACAACTTTTGTATACTGTGCTCTAGTATCGATTTTTAATTTTTATAACCCTCAATATATGCTTACAGTATTACCTTATGACATGTGTGGTATTCTAGGTTACATACTACAAGATATGATAAGAGGAAGAACAGTTACAGTTTAGGATGGCATTGTCATATGATCCATTGTGTTGGGAATCATATGGAGGAATTTGTAGTTTAGGTAAGTGAAAGCTCTGTATGAGTTTTTTGTTTTGTTTATCAGTTTATGTTTTCTGGTTGTTACAGCTGGAAATCTGAGAGCAGATTTATATATTTTCTTCAACATTCTTCCATTACCTTATCAGGTGTCTTTGAAGAATCCCTCCACAGTTCTCTGCAATGTAGCTTCCCAGCTTCTCACAAAACATTGGTTTCACAAAGAATAAACTTCTCAGAAGGAAAAACCATGGACCAGCTTTGATTGGCAAACATAACATGTTCCAGGAGAGTACCAACATGATCTGATATTAAAGCAGCTTAGAGCAGAGATTCCGCCAGATACTGACAAGCAACGTGACCGTATTTCTCATACACATGTGAAATTTCTTAAAGTTAAACTAGAATGAGAGCGTATTAGGTAATGTTACTTTTTTTTAAAATTCTCAGTTATCATGATGTTGTACGAGTACGACTATTATATTTTCTTCATGATATAATGATAAAGTTCCTTACATGTTTCCTTATCTCTAAGTATCTATATCATTTAGGTATTGGATGCTCCACTGCCTAAGCTCTATAAGAGTATGTGCCATCCAAAATGAGAGGGATTGATGTCCGTACATGGAGTCTTAAAAATATTTGTAAGTAAAAGAAGAGTCATTATAGATGGTGTATATGCATTAAGCTCTTACTGCTTTCTTCCATGTTTTCTCTGATGTGCTGACAATGATAATCTAGCTGCGCATTGTGCATATTTTGATATAGAGGTTATGCACCTGATTTCTTCTTCCAGCTCTACGGCTGAATTTATTTGTTCTTTTATTTTAGTGACAATCTAATGCTACTTGATTTATTTGTCATCTTTTAATTTCACATCTTCTATCTTTAAAGCCCCAGAAGAATTTGAGCATCACAGGAGTGGTTAAATAGCAACAAGGAGAAAGATTCCTATATATCAGTCAGCTGGACTGCTCTCATCTCCGGGTATGCAATACTTATGTTTTTCAGCTAGAGAATTATACTCGGTCATGTTTCTTCAAGATGTTTACTTCAGACGCAGTATCACCATAACTATGACCTAAAGAAAGCTGTTAAATTTTATGTAGTCATGATAAGTAGAAAAATTTATGTTATCAGAGAGCTTAGGTTGTTTAGTTGTGAAGTGAAGTTGCATTGTATTATTTAAATCTAGAGGCTCTCACCTTGTTACCACCTCTATTAGTTTCAGGTACCATGCACCATCAGAAGCTGGTCCACGTAAAACAAAATAAAAAACGTGTATACTCTCCTAAAGATAATATTTTATTTCCTTAAATGGCAATTAAAGTTTTAATCATAAATAGTAGTAGTGTCTCTTTATATCTCTCTCTCTCTTCTTATTCTATTATAAAAGAGCACCTCTTAGGCTCTTACAATACTATAATCTGTGCGACAGAGTACACGAACACCCATTGTTCTTGTTTTAGAAATCCGTTATATAATGATAACACGTTCACGTGTTCTTTGTCATAAGAGTGTATCAGTGAGCAAAATCTTCAAGTGTCTTTTGGTTCTGATCAAACGCTCTATTCAATTCTCTTATTTTTTTTACAGCAAACAATTAACAAACTCTTACTCTTGACTCTGTAAACTAAATTGAAAACTCTGCATCCATGTGCATGCGTGCTAAGCTATCCACCTTTTGGTTCCCGTTCTTGGACTCTATTCAATTCTCTTAATTAGACATCTTTTCAATCTCTTTTCTTTCTTGTCTCTTTCTTTTTGATGATAAAAATCTATTTTCATGTTAATTTCACTTAATTAAACAATGAATTAAAGAGTTTCCTCCCTGAAAAGTTCTCTAGCTAGGGTTGCAATTGAATCGTTTCAATCAGGTTTATATTTATAAATAAGATAAAATATGAAAAACCAGATATGGTGAGAACACCATGTTGCAAAGAAGAAGGAATAAGAAAAGGAGCTTGGACTCCCGAAGAAGATCAGAGGCTTATTGCTTTTGTTCAACTACACGGTGAAAGTGGATGGCGTACTCTCCCGGAGAAAGCTGGTATTTTTATATTTTCTTTATTGTTTATTTATTAGGAATTCAATATAATTAACTAACAGTTCTTTTCACTTAATTTTATAATCAGTCTGTTTCACAAAGAAATATTTTAGTGTTTTCACACATATTAAAAAAACACATTAGTAAATCAATATAATAAATATATTATTTTCTGTAATTTTTAATTTTCAATAAATTTTAACAAATACTAGTTCAAGAAAATGAATAAATTTTAAATTATCAATAAATTTTGACCAATACTAATTTAAAAAAGTCAATTAATTTTAAAATTTGTACAATTTTTATAGAAACATACAAAAAAAAATTATCTTTGTAGAATAACTTTTTCTAAAATATCTTAACGGAAGGAAAGGAAAATATATTTATTAACAGTGTGTAAAATATGTTTATAGGATTGAAGAGATGTGGTAAGAGCTGTAGACTTAGATGGGCTAATTATCTAAAACCCGACATCAAAAGAGGAGAGTTTACTCCTGAAGAAGACGACACTATTATCAAGCTTCATGCTCTTATGGGTAACAAGTAAGAATAGTTTCCTTAATTATTTATTACTTTCTATTAAATAATTAGTAATTTATAATTATATCTGTAATCTTTAATAAATTTAATGGTGATGTTTTTGTCATATTGCATATTTTTTTGTAATTATCTATTTTCATAATTTTAAACCAATAAGAATTAAGTAAAGACAATTAATTTTTGGAAGTTTACAATTATTCATTATTAGTTGACAAAATATGTATCAGAATATAAAAATGTAATTTTTTGAAACAATTTTTTTTAAAAAGATGTAGATTTCTGAAACGGAGAGAATATAGTATAAGACATGGATCTATTTTCTAATTATGAGGAATCAACAACAACAAAAGAGTTATCAGAATTTCAAAATGTACTTGAAAGCCAAACATGTACTGATGCACATATCTTCACATAAATCACACTTTTATTTCAAAAATCAATGAGTCAATAACTAGTTGGCAAAAAAGAATAAGCAAATAATTATTTAGCCAAAAAACAATAAGCAAATTATCATCTTTAACTTTTTTTATAGGAGTCATCTTTAACTTAGTTGATATCTTCTCTATTAAAAGAGAAGTACCATTTTTATCTACTATTTAGAAGTCTACTAGGACCATTTCATTAATCACATAATATGATATAATAATTAATAGGAATATTAATAATAAATTAATTTTAACTATAGATTTGAATTTTATTTTCAGTTATAACAAAATCTGTTGAGAAAAATCTAACAGTTATTAACATATGTTAAAAATTTATTTCTACAGCTATATATTTTCAAAAATCATATGTTGAAGAATATTTTTTATTTGATGATTTCAAATTATGAAAACTCGAAAACGTAATAAAAAAGGTAAAATGTATAAAACAAACCCCTATATTAATAAAGTAATAAGAAACTTAAACAATAAAATTAAAAAGTTATAAAATACTAAACACTAAAATATAAATTGTATATTTAAATTTATATAATAATATTAAAATTAAATATTTATAAAATGAAAATATACCCGCACTATGTGCGGGATAAACTCTAGTTTATTCTATTAAAATAGAGGTCACAACTTCATTACATGTGTGATATTTAAAGTTGAACTATTATTTAGAAAGTCTTTAAATGTACATAACTTCATTATAATATCTTTTAATATCTTTATATATAATTTAATATAAAATAAATATTTATTTAATAAAATTCAAACAAAATCTTTTAAAAATATTTTCAGAATTATTTTAAAATTTATTTCCAAAAATTGATTAATTTAAATTTTAGTTATCATAAAATATAATCAGAAACTTAAATTAAATTTATTTTTTATTTATAAACGAAAATTATAAATTATAAAAAATATTTTAATGATAATAACGACTTAAAATTATTATTTTTCAAAAATACATTTTACAAAGATTTTGTTGGAAAGCAAAATCCATTTCTATTTAAATTTTAAAATTGAAATATCTTATTTATTAAACACATAAATCATGATTTATTACCTGTGTGATTTTTCAACTTAAAATATCTCTTAGAGGTCACAACTTTAAATGTTTCTATCATATAACATTACAATTTATGTCAATAATTTTTAACACAAATCTAATATTCTTATTAATGGTTAAATTTTAATTTACACCCCATTCGTAGATGAAACATTTAATCTTTTTAAATATTATATATATAAAGCTTTAGTCAACTATTATTAGCGTTTATATATTTCATTGAGTTAAAAACCATTTCATTCTAATATTTTAAAAAAATATACCAAACTAGTTTATTAATCACTATATATAAAGTTGTACATCTCCTACTCCAACCATAATTGGACGAACATTATATATACGAAATGAATATATTCATGAACAAACACATTAAACATGAACACACTTTTATTATCTATATCATACTAATATCATAGCATGAATGACCTATATATGTAAAAAAAATAAAAATATTCAAACACTATTCTCTATGAAGAGAACACACATTTATCAAACTGGTTTAATGTTACAGTATATAACATAATTCTAACAAATTTTACATCATATTTGATATTATTTTCAAATTTACCTTTAAATTATTATCATTTTCATAAATATCTTAAATTTATTATTAAAAACAAAATTAACACTACCACAACATTTATAAATATATAAGAATTATTTACAGAAGCTTATAAACTCAACTTCACCACCTAAATAATAAATCCTTAATAATAACCGTTAAACTCTAAACTAAAATGTTAAGATATCTTTAATAGATTTTTTTTAAATGCTATCGAAGTTGGTGTATTTCAAGTAATTTCTCAAATAGGATTTTTACTACAAATATTTCTGCAAGTAGAAAATATTATAATTTATTTTTAAAAAAATATTGTTGTTTTCAGTAGTATCCAAAAAAAATTCATCTCTATTATATAGGTTCGGTTTAATTTAATTTCCATATAAATTCTAAATTTTATTAATGAAACATAAAATTATATAAAATAATGTTGTTACATATTAATGCTTACAAAATTTTTTTTTTTACAAAATACAAAAAATTATGTATAACAATATTGTAAGATAATAATGTTTATATAAACTAAAAAAATAGTATAAAAAGAATAAAACATGCACATTGGATGTGTAGGTCAAAATCTAGTTATAACTTATCGTAGATGCCCCACGGCAACACTCTATAACGAGAGAAGTAGCTGCAATCCTCATTAAAAAAAATATTTAAAAACATTTTTGTGTAAAGTGAAACTTTATAAAAACAAGATCCAAGTTTATTGTTTTCGCATAATCTTATTAAGGTGTTCTGTTGTTTGTCTCTGCAATTCCAAGGATAAACATTTCGTTTTTAAACCGTTTCAAAAAAAAAAAAAATCTTATGTTATTATTGTGAAAGGTGGGCCGCAATAGCAACAAGCTTGGCGGGACGAACTGACAACGAGATCAAAAATTACTGGAACACAAATCTCAAGAAGCGTTTGACACAAAAAGGTCTTGATCCAACCACTCACAAACCGATCAATCCAACTGATCAAACCGGTTTCGAGCCAAAAGTTCATAAACTCGGTTCATCCAGTTGCGCAAGACTTCTTAACCACGTCGCAAGGAAATACGCCGGAGATTTAAACCGGGACTTACTAACCGGAATCATCATCGGAAACTCCTCAAACATCGCCGAGGGTTCACAAAACTCAGTTGAGGTCGATTCTCCAACTGAAAGTTCGACCTTCACATTGCTCAACAAAGCGGCGGCAAGATCAAGTGCTGTCACATCGTTTCTGACCAACAATATGTCGTCATCTTCCGGTCTTTCCAACAACTGTACTTTAGCCGACAATCTCGACCTATTCTTTAGCAACGAAGAGATCTCCGATATGTCTATGAATGTCGATAATGTTTGCATTATGGAAGAGTTGAGGGATATTTTAAGCTACGGCGGTGCTGACGCCGGAGATGTCAAAGACTTGCCGGAGTTTGATGTAACTGATGGGATGGAGTTTCTTGGTTCTTGGAACGTAGAAGATGACTTGGACTTGGAGAATTATTATTGGTTTCGCTAGATTCCAAGATTGGTGTCGTCTTTGTCTGATAAGTGTCGAGACAGAGATAAAACCAATTACACGTTGGTTGTTTCTTTAATTGATGTGTTGCTATATCGTCACATGGCGGAATAGTGAGTGTGTTGTAATAAAAACTACGTCACGATCCGCGCGACCGCGCAGATTTTATTTTTATTTTACACATTTCAAGTTTGTCCAATTCCATTTTATGTTTAAAGAACAATATAAAAACTGTATTTTGTATTAGTAGTTTTTCATCGGTGTATTAGAGATATAACTGTGCAGTAAAAACACTAATATAATATTGACTAATACGATTTAAATTGAAATATCAGTGTATTATATATGTGTTGTACACTAATCTAATAGTAACCAATACAATTTGGATTTAACATATCAGTGTATTATAAATATAGATGTAAGGTGAAAATACTAATATAATATTAACCAATACAATATAGACTAACATCCCTCAAGTCTTCATTATAATTCTAATAAAATAATTGTAATAATAAGATAGATAAACAAACAAACGCGTCAAAAAATAAATTAAAAATACTTAATAGATTAACCCCATGCGGATATATAAAGGTTTGTATAAATTTTTAGATATAACAATTTTTATTTGTCAAAATTTAAATGAAACTGTACTAATCGAAAAAAAATATAGTTTCAATTTGTTTTATTAATAGATAGTATTTTCAATGTGTATGCAAGAAGTTCAATAAATAAAGAATAACAATGTTTGGTTAAAAAGTTAAGTGCAATAAAAAAATGTTTTTGTTTTATATTTGTCGGCAATCTAACTATTATGATCCACAAAGCAAAATTTTATTGTAAATGCACATGTCCATATCAAATTAATAAGCCCAACAACAATAGTTGGACATGAAAAAGAATAAAAATGGTTATCCATTATTTCTTTTTCTTTGTTTTATTTTCTTCTAAAGACATAAACATGTCTTTTTTACTTCTAAACGTGTTTGTTCGTCTTGGAAGTCATCAATTCATGTTGAAAAAGTATCCGTAACCCGATCAAAATTTAGGAATTCAGAGAACCCGAAGATTTCTTTCTTCATTCTCGTGAACCAGAGCAAACCCATTAATAGATATACTCGTAAAAGGTTAGAATATATATATTCCTATTCTTTGTTTTCAATATTCAATTGATACTGATTATTTTGTTCTTATTCAGATTTATTTGTTTCTTGATAGATTTATCGATTCCTATATAAGATCGGCTATCAATATACTCGATTGAGACATGCCAGCTTCTTACATTCTCTGTATGTTTTCTTGGTCGATGTCTTTCTTTCGACATTGTGCTTTTTGGGAGCTTTTTGTGAATGTTTAATGATGAATGATATCGACAAGTATTTATGGACACATTATAGTGGGAGGAAATGGTATTCCCTAACCTATTAAGTTAGGTATAATAATTACAAAATCTCAGGATTTTATTGACACCGAAATTTTAGGTCTAGTAGAATAACTTGGAGAATGAGGTTTTCCATATTCATGATTTTTCAAATCTGGCAATTTGATTGGAAATATTTGATTGTAACTGAGGTTTTAGCCATAGTAGACTCAACTTGGAGAAAGGGTTTTTCCATAATCGATTTTTATAAAGTAAAAATTGATGTTTCTGTTATTGAAATAAGAACATACATTACGATATTCTCGTTAACTTGGAGAAGAGGTTTTTCCATAATCGGTTTGGTTAATTTAATCAATTGGTTTAGGAGATAACCAGACCAAGATGTTTGGAATTGTATAATGACTGGCTAAGGACTCGTTAATGACTTGCGGTCGACTCGACTCGTTAATGACTCGCGGTCGACTCAACTCGCTAATGACTTGCTGACTCGACTCGCTAATGACTGACTCGTGATGCAGTGACTTGTTTTCACAGAATTATTAACATGTGTAATATTAATTTTTATTCTTATATATCTTATAGCAGGTACGTAAGCATGCTGATCAAAATATTTGATTAGAAACATTTGTTGTATTCATTTGACTATAATAAAAAGAGGGTTTGTTACATTTGTACTATGATATAGTATAAATATGATAATGTGAGTATACTATAACGATATAATAGATGTTTTGTTTAATAGATGTATAATAATAGAAGTATAATGTAAAACATATAATAAGATAGATCTAACGATGTAGTTAAATGAAAGGTGGTTGATATTGAATTATTTAAGGAAATATAAGGATATGGTATGAATAATAATGTGATGTCCAATTTAAAAATCCTTCTAGAAGAATTTGTAATGTTTCTGTTTTAATAAGATAGATAAATAATAAAATAAGTGTTTTTTTTTCGAGTCTTTTTATAAACTTATATAACTATACGAGTGTTCCTGAAAAAAAAAAGAACAACTATACGAATTTGTTTATAATTTTATATAGAAACATGAAAAACAGTTCTCTATAGAAAAAATGACTAACAAGTAACAACTATAGAGTATAGACCATTAAAAAATCCTCATAAAAGTCATATGAGCTTTTCAATACGGCATGCGACTAGGAAAATACATAAATTCTCGTTCTATTTAATAATTATTTATTTAGCTTAACTATACATAATAATTTATATTATAATTTATGAAAGTTAATCTATTTCAGAAATCAACTCATAAAACACTAGGACGACTTTAAGGAAAAAAAATCACAAACCTAATATATTACATGTTGTGATTTTAGGCCTGAGCGATTACAGATTTCGATCTCTAAAACTTCTGATGTTCAAAAAAAAACATCTAGTTACGACCAAGCTAACAACACTCCACCCACATACATAATCACCAAAATTAAGATATTCATGACTTGGGGACACTATGATCATTAAAATCTTAAATGTATAAAGAATATATTTATTTTTGAAAACACAATTTTACTGTAAAGTTATATGTCTTATTCTGATCAATAATTGAAATGCTGATTATTATTTTTTCATTGGTTAGACCGCTATATATTCCGAAACGTGAATATCCCCTTTCGGGAAAAAAAAGAATATCCCCATTCGTATGTGATATTCCGGTATGACAATTAGGCCTGGAACTTTTATCCGAGATCCGGATCCGATCCGAAAATTCGGATATCCGGAGAGGCCGAATCCGGATCCGGATAGTAAAATGTTGGATCCGTCAAAGCCGAATCCGGATCCGGATATCTTGATTTTTTAGTCCGGATATCCGGATCCGTAAATTTTATTAATAACTATTTTAAAAATAGTAATATCTATATATAAAAACTAATTTTATTTAATATATTTTTATTTTTCTAATAGTATATATAAATTTTATGTAAATTTTGTACTATTATACATATAAATAACTAAAAACATTATATATTTTTATTTTTAAATTATTGTTAATATTTTATATATATTAATATTATTT
>NC_027749.1:50576559-50604139 GCF_000695525.1 Brassica oleracea var. oleracea
AAAAAAAAAAAATCCAGATATGAATCGATTGATTACCACAAAACATTTGCAAGTAATCGGTCGATTCTAAAAAAAAGAGAAGAAGAAGAAAAAAAAAAAGTTCATGTTTATATCTCATTCAGTAGATTTGATTTAGACATTTTATTTTTATTTTGTGTACCAGAGATGATGCGTTGTTTAAATTTGGGGTTAGAGTTTGAGATTTGTTGGGTTTTGATCATTTGAGACTTGAGCAGTTCGAAAACGTGGTTATCAATATACTCGGTTTCTCCAGCTATTTTGCATAATGTTTTGCATTTTTTTGTTATTGCTGATACCCACAAACACTTGAGCCTCACCTAATTAAACACTAAAACAGCCTCCCAAACACCGAGCCCGTTATACCTGATGGAGATATCTTTGGTGGAAAGGTCACGCCCTTTTTAATGAATGTAAAGAGTTGATTACTTGAAACTGAGACTTGCAGGTCTGAAATATGGAAAGGTTTGCGCGGTCTTGGTGGGGATTTGGAATGAATGCCTTGACAGTCTCTGATTTAAGTGGTTAGCGAAATCACAAGATAAGGTCTACTGAGGGTTAGTGAGCTCCTAAATTTTAATCCTCTTTACTTGAGGACAAGCAAAGATTCAAGTCTGGGGGAGTTGATATTCCGTGTTTTTAACGGTTTTAAACTCGTTTTGGAGCAATTAAATGGTCGGTTTTAATTAATGTTTTGGTCTATTTGATGCGTTTTGGTGTTCTTAAGTGTAATATGCAGGTTACTAGATAGCTTGAAAGAAAAGAACGCATTCGGGATTTATCAGAAGCAAGATGGACCGAACAATGGACCGAATGAAGTATTGATCGCACAGAGCCACAGATCGACCGATCCGGACAACGTGGATCGACCGATCCCACGCCTTCATGCCCTAGATCGACCGATCCGGTCCATGTTGATCGACCGATCCCACGCTCTACGGGCTCCACACGCACCAACGAGCTTTTCACTCCTTTTTACCCACTCCCCTCAATAATTCCGAAAAAGCTCTGGACCTTTGAGACTCAGAAAAGACCAGGGGCGACCAAGAAGGAGATTTACAAGTTCTTGAGAGAGATTTGAGAGTTTTGTATTTGTTTTGTGTGATTTGTGAAGATTTGTAAAGGAGTTCATCTCAAAACCATTTGGAGAAGATCTTCTGAACCTTTACTCTGTTTTAATACAATCTTATCATGTTTTCTTCATCAAAATCGTTTTGTTCTTGCTTAGTTATGTGTGAGTAGTCATCTAGTTGGGTTTAGGGGTTCTCATAGGGGATTTCTTGATGTTTTGATTCATAAAACGTGTGTAGACTAAGGGATTACGTTTTGGTTCTTCATCTAATGGATTTCTTACTGCTTGAACTGAATTGATCACTTAGTTCATGATATTAGATTGTTTGATGCACCGAAAGTGATTGTTTGAACTTCCGAAAATACTTTAGATGAGCAAAGTGTCCTTAACCCTCGGAAGTTGATGTTATTGCGCTTTGTGAACATATTGAACCTGTTCTTAATGCTTGTTTAGAAATTGAAACTCAGCGGAAGTTAGTGTGGAGATTTCTATAACATAGAGAATTAGCGCTACGGAAGTAGGTTAATTCTAATATCGTGTTTGAGTTCTAGACGGTTCTTAATATATCCCTGTGTCTTCCATTAATTGTATCTTGATTAAAAAGAAATCCCTGAGAATTCCCAATGCCCAACGTTTGTTTTAAAATAGTTTTCAAATCGTTTAAATCATCTTTTTACATGCTTGTTTATGCTTTGTGACACTAGAGAAAATTAAATAAAAACCATCAAAAATATATTTTGATTCGCTGTAGCTATTAACTTGTCTGCAACTCTACGTGTGATCATCGGTCCCTGTGGATTCGATCCCGCATTACTACTGCGTACTTTACTGTGCACTTGCAGTTAGATAATCGGGTTAAAACTCGAGACATCAGAGCACCTCAACCGAGATTTCTTTACCACCAAACCACGAGGTCCGGTTAATCTTTGTAGATTTTTTACATAGAAACCCGTTCATGCGAGGAGCATTTAGATCTATGTAACTTAAGCTGTCCATACAAAAAACTTTAATATCTACGATAAGAGCCAGATCTTGCGCCGAGCCAAGGAAAAAGTGGCATCTGGTATTAATAATACAAACTAGATCTCCATCCGCGCAACTGCGCAGATTTTTGTTTTCATTTATTTTTATATAAATATTTTGTTTTCAATACTAAATTGATATATATTATAATATATATGTGTTTATCAATTTTTAAAACATAATAAGTTTACGGTATATTTTTTTCATTGAATAAATTGTTTCAAACTTTCACATGTATTTGTATCTTCTTATATATATATTTTTGGATTATTATTTCATTATTAAAATCGTAACTATATATATAAAGATTAGAAAAATATTTTTTTATTGTCATATTCAAAGATATTGTAACATTTAACAAATTTAGAAAGTTTTTAAAAAATAAATTTTTCGCTTCATAGATTTATATTATCGAGTAAATAATTAAACATTTAATTTTTGTTTAATTTTTAAAATAAACTATATAGATTAAAATTTGTTTTCATTGGTTTAAGGTAATAAAAATTAATCATTGTTAGATAATATGATTTTTTTTATTTAAAAAAAAAATCTTTATAATTGTAAAAGTTAACATCGACAAATATTTAAATATTTAACATATGGAGGCATAGTATTACAAAATTAAATTATATCTATTTAATTTATACTATATATAAATCTAATGGATCATCTATTGTTTAAATTCAATTATTGATATCCCAATAAAAAATTTTGGTATGCCCAAAATTTAAATGATAAGATTAGAGATTAAATGTAACATGATATTCTAGAAATAGGTCCATTAGGTCTATTTTTTTAAAAAATCACACATGAATCAATGCTGTCACTTCTGTTTTAATATATAAGATACAGTTTCGACCACAAATTTTCAAAAACTTTTTTTGGTTTAGTGGCTAAATCTGAAGGTAACAGACCCTCTTTGCCCAACATGGGTTCGAAACTCAGTAGAGAGACCATTCTTTTTAACTTTTTCTAGGCCTACATGTAGAATAACAAACAAAATAACAAACAAAGAATCCCTGACAAAGCCCCGACGACGATGAAGAACAAAATAGGTCAAGCACAGGCGGTCTTTGCCTCCTCATCCGGCCACGCGACACAAACAGACGGCGGCGACATGAGGAGACACGAATCACCTCAATAAGCAGGCGCATGTACGAGAATCGACGGCTCTGTTTCTCAGCATTAGACACGGCTCTTTTGGGTCGTCCTCAAAACCATAATCGCCGATGTCAGGGTGTGAGGAGATGAGCCACCGAATCACCGCTGCTGAACGCCATGGCAGTCACCGATTGAATTAGACACCGCCGTTTCTCCAAGACAGAGAGGAGAGCTCACTAAGACCGAACCTTTTTGATTCGGTTCCGAACCTTTTTCCCAGCCTACTACTTTACATGTGCTGAAATTATAATGATTATTTACACGGAAAGTAAGAAGATGTTCTTTTACTGGCATTATAGATGTTGTTTTAATGGCATTGTTTTTTTTGGATTAAACACAGTTTTCCCAACGGCTTCTCAGGTCCAAGAGACTAATCTGTGTCGCTGCAGCCCGAATGTTAAATCCGCAGTGGTCGGAAATCGAATCCAGGTGGCGGTGCTCACAGCTATGAGTCCTTTACCACCAGAGCTAGACGCCCCGGTTAAAACTGTATAGGTTGAACTTTTTATAGTAACTGGGCTCACCCCGAAGGGCCACCTCGCCAGAAATCCCTGTAGAGATTTTTTAGCTAACCCAGTACCACCCCGCTGTCCCTGAGTATCGAACTGGCGACCTCGGGTAGTCGTGTGTGAGAAACGTTCAGTACTGCCGCTAGGCCCCCTGACGTTCTCGAAACTGTATAGGTTGAACTTTTTATAGTGACTGGGCTCACCCCGAAGGGCCACCTCGCCAGAAATCCCCGTAAGGATTTTTTAGCTAACCCAATACCACTCCGCTGTCCCTGAGTATCGAACTGACGACTTCGGGTAGTCGTGTGTGAGAAACGTTCAGTACTGTCGCTAGGCCACCTGACGTTCTCAGTTTAATGGCATTGTTGTAACCAATGACACGGTCAATTTGTTATAAGAAAATTTTGATTCAACTTTCCTCCCGTGGTATTAAGTTATAGTAGAAAATTATAATAATAAAAATGTGAATATATCAACAAAATGGGTTTTTTACTTCTTCTTTTTTGCAGAATGGCTTTCTAAAATGTGTTATATGTTCTAGTAGTTTTACTAATACTTGTTGAAGTTCCTTTTTTCTATAGAAAATGTTTTTGGAAAGTCTAACAACCTACCTAAGTTGGATGGCAGTATATATTTATATATATATATATATATTGACGTTTTGGTCTCCTTTTGTTTTTTTTTTTTTGACAATTGGTTGTGGGGAGGGGGAGAAGAAGGGTGGGGGGTGCCTACTCTCTCTTAATAAACTTCAAGCCGACCAAAACATTTTCTCCTTTAATTTAAATATATTCCCAAAAGGTTGTAATTCTTGGAGAAAAAGGAAATCGTTTCTCAAATGAAAAAAAAAACTGAAGAAATTTCCAATTATAGCTTCTGAGAAAAAAATTCCAGGAACACATGGATTACCAAGTGCGTTGTCATTGGTTTAACACAAGGAGTTGGATTTATTTTCGAATATGTGGTCTGCAGCTTTTAATCTTTGGATTTTTTGCTGAGTCTCCGTTTATGTACAAGTTAAATTAAAGATGAAAATGATACGCTCTTAGAGCAGCATTAACCGGGGATCTTAACCCCCATTTTTAGGGGAGATTATTGGGCAAAGAATTTTAGAGGAATTATTAAATTTTAAGATTCTATTGTTATTGGTTTGTAAATTTTTAAAATCTAAATAGAATTCATTGTTATTGGGGTGATGATTTTTAAATTCCACTCAAAATCCTTTGTTATTGGAAAAGTTTAGTTTTCATTGATTTTAAGATTCTATTAAAATCTATTATTATTGGGATGTAAATTTTCTTTGTTTTTACTCATAGTACTCAACTTTGAGAATATCATCTATACCCATAAGATTTTTGAAATCAATGTAATAAAATACACTCACATACAAAAACTCAAATTGAAGAATGAAATAATATATAAATCACAACTTTAACATAATACAATTCACAACTTAAAAAAAATAGAAAAATATTAAAAATTTAAAATAAAAATTGTAAAAATAGTTTTAAAAAGCACTTTCAAATTTTTTTTAAAAAACATTTCAAAAATAATAATTCAAAATTGTTTTACAAAAATTCAAATTTAAAACATATATTTCGAAATTATATAAAATTTTTTATTATTTATATATCTATAAAGTAAGAAGTAAAAATTAACTATATCTACATTTCAAAAATATTTTTTTATTATTTATATATCTATATTATTTATATATTTATATTATCTATAAAAAATTTGGTCATTTTATTTCTTGAGATATTTTTTTGTGACAAAAACGTTTTTAAAAGTTGTTTAAGAATTGCTTTAATTGAAATGATTTTCTTTCCTTTTTTTTTTCTACCACCATTAATTTCTTACTTTAAAAGTTAATTTCAATCAATAGAATTCGATACACAAGTAATGAAAATCTATGTAAAAGTATTTGAAAAAATTTGTTAAATCTAGTTAACTTGTAAAATCCTCTCAACTATTAAAATCATCAAATTCCACAGAAATTCATGTTCCAATACCCCCCTAGTCTTTTTTGATTTAATAAAAAAAATTACCTAATTAAACAAGGGACGTCGCTTGTTTTAGAGATATATCATACGTATCTTGTGGGACGCGTGTCAAAACCTCGCGTTTCTTTCTCTCTTTCGAAACGGTTCGTCTCTCTCTTCTCCCGTGACTCCTCGACGACTCCGTCTTCCATCGATGATCTCTCGTCGACCATGGCCTCTCCTCGACGATTCGATCGGTGAGATCTCTTCGAGGCAATTATCCGGCGTCCGTGTCGGTTTAATCGCCGTCTCTGTCTCTCTCCTCGACGGCTCGGAGTCTCTCTCTGTCTCCTCGACGACTCCGCGGCTCTGTTATTCTCCTCGCGGCGACTCCGCGACTCTGTGACTCCCTCGCTCTCCTCGATGGCTCACCTCGTCGAAGAATCTCTCTTCGACGGAATCATCCGGCGTCTGTTTCGGTGGAATCGTCGTCTCCGTCTCTCTCCTCGACGACTCCGCCTCTCTCTTATTCTCCTCGGTGACTCCGCGACTCTGTTACTCTCTCGCTCTCCTCTCCGGCCCGTAGCTCTCCTCGAGGAAATCAAATCTCACGGTAAAGCTTTAGGCCTTTTAGATGTTGAGTTAACAAATGTTTTATGTGTCATGTCTGAGATGAAGCTTGATGCCTTTTGATAGTGATCAGATTAGTTCCAATGAGGTGCTTAGTTGGGTGATGTTATCTCTGGTATGTCCTCGGTAGAGTTCGATGATTTTGATAGTGATCAGATTAGTTTAGATGTTGAGTTGAGTGATGTTTTATCTTTTATCTCTGCGGTAAAGCTTGATGCTTGTTCTCTGCCAATGTCTAGTGTAAAGCTTGATGCTTTTGATGGTGATCTGATTAGATTAGAGGTAAATGCTTGAATCTATTGTGTTAAGGTTGATGCTCTTGATGTATAGTGTTTGTTTATGTCACTGTCTTTGTTTATTAATCGTGCTCGCGTCTGAATCTTTCTTGTGCTGATTTTGTCTCTTGTATTTTCTTGTGAGATGAACGGATCAAGAGAGATGTGAAGGTCTCTTTATATGGACGGTTCAAGTCACATGAAGCTTGTTCAAAGGAGAGGACTACAACTGCAATACATGTACAGCTTCTACCTTCGATCTTCTAGATGTTGTTAGGATTTTGTTTGTCTGAATCGATTGTGAAACTGAGCCGGTTTAGAAATAAATTGATTGTGATTTAATGAGGTAGCTATATGAATTGATTGTGCATCTGATATGGTTAAATAGGATAGTTTATTAAAAAGCTAAATGTCAATTCGAGTTGGGTGTGGGTTGTGATGATTGCGTTCCTTTAGTCTATCTCTCTGTTATGGCTTCCTTTAATCCATCTCTCTTCCGTCAACTCTTCTCTTCCATCTATTAAAGACATCTCCCTCTTCTCTAGTTTTTCATCTTTCTTTCGGTTCATTCTTTTTCTTGCCTTCTCCTCGGTATGGATTCTGATCCATATAAAACACAGCCATCAAATTTTTAAAAAATAAGAACCCCTAAATAAGAGACTACCATTGGAGGCCCAAAATTTTAAGTGTTTCTTAATGAGTTTCTTATTTGCTTTTAATTAGTTAAATAATGATTAAGAGACCCATATGAGTATATGGGTTAATCATGCTCTTATACCCAATGTCTTATATTATGACTAAAACCTATGTACTAGCATCTTTATGGTTAAGTAGTAGTACAACGTTATTAATATTTTCTTATAAGAGATATATACCAATAGTTTAATGGTATAACCAGGGGCGGAGCTAGAGAAAAAATTTGTGGGAGGGGGGGGAGGCAAAATAAAATTATGCATAGAATTAAGGATAGGTTTGTTAAAAGATAGGAGGGCAAATTGAAAACTATTCAATGTTTTACACTGAATCTTTAAAATGAGATGAGGGCAGCTGCCCCCCTGTTATTCAATGCGGCTCCGCCACTGGGTATAACCTCATTGCTTGAATGAATATAAATATAGCATAGTTGCACACCTTTCTTGATGATTGTATCTCCTATAAATCAGGTCAGAATAGTGTTAGCAGTATGCAACCCCGTGTGACCACGAGATCTGACAGATGCTCGAGTCATCCAGCGATAACATTACACCTGGCATTGCACTACGATGACTCCGTGGCTATGAAAAAAGGAAAATAAAAACGTGCAAGCTCAACTCTTTTAAAGATAATATTTTATTTCCTTTTGTCATAAGTTTCATAAATTCTTTTTCTCTCTCATGTAATTTCTACTAGTATATAATAAGAGCATCTCTATA
This sequence comes from Brassica oleracea var. oleracea, assembly GCF_000695525.1. NCBI lineage: Eukaryota > Viridiplantae > Streptophyta > Magnoliopsida > Brassicales > Brassicaceae > Brassica > Brassica oleracea. The sequence continues at coordinate 50,584,642 of NC_027749.1, forward strand.
TACTATTGTATAACCTGGCCGGGAGAGAATAAAACCCATTGTTCGTATTTAAGAAATCCCATATATAATGATAACTCCTTGTCAAAAGAGTTCCTCGGTGAGTACAATCTTCAGGTGTCTTTTGGTTTTGATCAAACGTTCTATTCAGTTCTCTTTTCTTGCTCTTTTCTAATGATAAAATCTCCTTTCTGGTTAATTTCACTTAAGTAAAAAATGAATTAAAGAGTATCTCTTCCTTTCATAGGTCTCTAGCTAGAGTTTATATTAGGTTTTATATTAATAATAAATAAATAAAGTCAAGACTCAAGAAGAAGAACTAGATATGGTGAGAACACCATGTTGCAAAGAAGAAGGAATAAAGAAAGGAGCTTGGACTCCTGAAGAAGATCAAAAGCTTATTGCTTATCTTCAACTACATGGTGAAGGTGGATGGCGTACTCTCCCGGAGAAAGCTGGTAACTCTTTTTTTTAATCGTTTAATCATTAGGAATTTAATATAATTAATTAACAGCTATTTTTCTCTTAAATATACATGTATTTATAATTAACAAGTGTAGAATATGTATATAGGATTGAAGAGATGTGGGAAGAGTTGTAGACTGAGATGGGCTAATTATCTAAGACCCGACATCAAGAGAGGAGAGTTTACTCCTGAAGAAGACGACACTATTATCAAGCTTCATGCTCTTATGGGTAACAAGTAAGAATATTTTCCTTATTTATTGCCTTTTGTATTTGATAGTTAGTCATTTATTATTACAATCTTTTAAAAATTTGATGGTGTTTTTTTCCTTCTAAATATCACATTGATTACATATTGTAAAATAAGTATATAAAAGATATAGATCATTTTTTTCATTACAAATTTTTGGAATAAAGTATATAACTGGAGTTAATATTTTCTTGTGGTGTTGTTGATTGTTAAAGGTGGGCCGCAATTGCAAGTAGCTTGGCGGGACGAACTGACAACGACATTAAAAATTATTGGAACACAAACCTCAAGAAGCGTTTAAAACAAAAAGGTCTTGATCCAATCACTCACAAACCGATCAATCCAACCGGTTTCGAACCAGTAAACCATAAACTCGGTTCATCCGGTTCCGCAAGGCTTCTTAACCGGGTCGCAAAGAAATACGCGGTAGACGTAAACCGGGATCTACTAACCGGGATAATCATCGGAAAGTCCACAATCATCGCTGAAGATTCACAAAACTCCAGCGATACTGAACATTCAACGTCCACACTGCTCAAAACGGTGGCAAAACCAAGTGCTCGGGCGACTTCTCCCGGTTCTTTCTCCGATGATCTTGACGTATTCTTTAGCAACGAAGAGATCTCTGATATGTATACGAATGTGGATAATGTTGGCCTTATGGAAGAGTTAAAGAGTATTTTAAGCTACGCCGGAGATATTAAAGATTCGCCGGAGTATAACGTAAGTGATGAGATGGAGTTTCTTGATTCTTGGAACGAAGAAGATGGTTTGGACTTGGAGAATTGTTTCTAGGTTCGCTAGATTCCAAGACTGGTGTCTTTGTTTGACGGGTGACGCGTCGAAAATAAAATCAACTACACGTTGGTTTTTTCTTTAATCCATCGATATAGTGTCGTCACGTGGAGAAAATAGTGAGGTGTTGTAATAAATTTAATAATAACCGTGCGTTTATCGTAATTTCTCAATAAAGATGGTTTACTACTTAAATTTCTTTCCTTTAATAATCTCATAAAACTATACGAATTTGTTTATATATTTCATATAGAAACATGAAAACAATCCTCTGTAGAAAAAATGACTAATAGTTATGAACCATTAAAAAATCCTCCTAAAACAAATAACTTTAAAAAGATCTGCTTAACATTACTACGTCACCTTTTCAAAAAAAAAAACATTACTACGTCGTGCGAGTAAAAAAAATACATGAGTTGTGTTTGGCTGAAATAATTATATATTTACCTTAACTATGCCTACTTAACTATATACATTTTTTTTGCTGAAAACTTAACTATACGTAATACGTGAGAATTTATTTAATAATTTATGAAACAAATCCATTTCGTACATTACCACCGAGCTAAACAACAATTCACCCACATACATAATCTCCAAAATTAAGATATCACGATCATTAAACTTTTAGGGTTTGAATGGTAACCAAGAGAACGAAGAGCAACACTATATTCCTTAACGTTCCTCAAAAATATTACCATTTATGAAGAATATTTTTTCCTCTTCATTTTTTCTCATTCTTTTTTTTGAGAGAATTATAATGCAAATTTGTTTCTTGTGAATTTTAATAAAGAACCCTCATTCTTCATCATTCATAAAATTTTATTTTTATTCATTTTTTTCCTATTTATTTTTTTTCAATTATTTCTAATGTTTTTCGAAGGATACCAGTGACACCCTTAGAATTATTAACTTTGAATTTAGTGTAAAGTAACCTGTCTTATTCAGATCAATAACTGAAAGTGCTGTTTTTTCGGTTCTTTTTTTCTTTCTTTTAATTCTTGCGCTAGGCTGCAATATATATTCCCGAAAACGTGAATCCCACATTCTGTATATAAATTCTAATATGACAAAGATAACGTGGGTCGTCTATTATTTTTACTTTTCGAAGGCAGATACACGTGAACGCATTATCTTTGAAGATATTTTACATACTATTACTATGGCATGGCACAAAGCTACACTCATTTATACGAGATTCCCAGTAGGATGCAATTTCACAAATATAGAGTGAATTGGTTTAAAACCCAAAAGAATAGCAAAATTAGCAAACTATCTATGATTGGACAAGTTTTGTGTCTATGTATTATGGTGTGGGATTTAGGGTATTGATTTAATTAAAACTACCTATATTTGTGAAATTGCATCCTACTCGGAATCTCGTATAAATGAGTGTAGCTTTGTGCCATGCCATAGTAATAGTACGTAAAATATTTGTGAAATATATAACTTAAGCTGCCCATATAGAAAACTTCAATATCTATGACATAAACATCTACATAGGCCTACACGTAGACTCGATAAGATGTATGTTACTGTTCAAGAAAACATGACCTGTGTAACGTTTAAGCTAACTAAATTCGACTAAAATCCGACATCTAGCTAATTATCTAGGTACCTTTTTTTTTTTTTTTTTTTTGATAAACTTTATCGGCCGATCCGGTCGGTATCAAGAGAAACACACTTAGTGCTACACAGTGGACTGGCTACCACACTGCATGTCTCACATATAACACACTAAAAGAGGACGTATATAAGAGAGTTAGGTAAAAGCGAAATATGTAAATCTATAAAAGTAAATCAAGATACTAAATGAAATGCATGATGTAATGTTACACAATGCTTCAAATAATACATATAGGTGATTTGGAATAAAGTCACGTATTTGTACCAATAACTACAAAACATACACGATTGGTATCTCAATTATTTTGATTCATGATCTGATTAAAATATTATATTTTCATGCTTCCCCACTTGCTTAGGTACAAAGCCCCTCGTTCTTTTTTTCGAATATTAATTAAAAATGAAGTATATATTTCTAAACCACACAAAGTAGTGGTTGGATTGTGTTATTTACATGATGATCAGAGCCAACTTACACAATATAGATGAAAAACGAGACTAAAGTATTTCCTTCAAACATTATTAACGGTAATGTATGTTCTAAAAAAGCGTTAAACATATAAAAATGTTATTATTATTATTTCAAAAGGGTTTAAATAGACAAAAGTTTCGGTTTGCTATAACAACGTAACTGATGTTCGCTACTAGAAGTATATCACATGAACATACAGCACCGATAATATATCATCATCTTCTGACAAAATTAAACTACTATCCAGCTTGTTGTGACCGTGTTATCATTTTACCTTTTTTTTCATAAAAAAAAAGTTAAATCCGGGTCTATTAAAGACACATACCTAATCCTCGCGTGGGAGGTGCAGCTCATGGATAGACCATCTCTCGGATATTAAAATGAGCCGAAAAGCAGTAGCCCATATTCATGTAAGGTTACCAGGAAAATGTGACTTAATTTCGCATGACAGATAAATCGAATCTGAAATGTGGTGACATCCCAGACCCTTCTTCTTACCACTTGACCACACGCTCCCGGTGGTCATTTTACATTTTGTGGTAAGAGCAGCAATTTTTTAATTAATAAGCTTTGTTTACGGTATTAACAAGAATATGAATGCCTAATTTATTCGGCTACCTAAAAAAAAGAAATAAAATCATGAAAAAGTTGTGCTCCAGCTCGTCTCCATGTGATATTTATACTTACATTTCATCAAGAAAACGCGTTTTGACGTTAAAACTATAGTTTTTCTGTTAAAAAAGACTTCGTAACACTCGTCGATGTATGCTTGTCTAATTAACGTTGGACATGAACTTGATATTTCAAATTTAACAAAGAACCATACATACGTGTGCTGAAATTAATATTATATTTACACGTAATTTAAGTAGATCTTCCTCTAATGGTATTAGTTTAACCAATAAAAACGGCCAAATTATTATAAGACAATCCTGGTTCAACTTTTCTTCCGTAGAATAAGTATAGTTACTGTAGAAAAATAATAATGTCAAAACATCGACATTATGGAATAATAACTTATACTAATATAGTAATATTTGTTGATTTTTTGTTTGTAACCAATAGGTTTATTAGTTTTCCTCAACTGCGCAACTCAAACCTAGAAAACATTGAAGTGCACGTTTTAGGAAAGTCTAATAAGCTACCTAAATTAGATGGCAGTATATATTTGTTTTGACGTTTTGGTCTCAGTTTTTTTCTCCAACACTTGGTTGGGGTGACTCTCTCACCAACCTCTCTCATTGAGTTTCAAGCCCACCTAAAACATTTTCCTAAATTTTAATTTATTTCCGAAAAGGTTGTAATTCTAAGAGAAGAATGAAATTATTTCTCAGACGAAAAAACTTAAAAACAAATTCAAATTACAGACTTTTAGAAAAAGATTCCAAGAACAAATGAGTAGCATCTTTTCTTTGCCACAAATGGGTAGAAAGCAAGGATAGTAACAATACTTAACTTAATATGGGCCGGCCGCATGTGGACAAAATACCCCATTGCCTGCCTCCGCCGCAACGATTGACTAAAAATGATAATTATTAAAAATGAATGCAAATACAAAATACAAAAATAAATACCGTGAGAAAAAGAGAGTATACTATCAAATTTTCAATAAAGTATCCTAACTTTCGATTACAAAAAAAAAAAGAGAACAGTCTAGAAATTTCTGATGTGGTTTGTGCCATGGACGATGCGAATATGTAAACAGATTGGTTGTTACTATAACCAATTAGAGTTTAACTTGTATTGTGTTTCAAAAAAAAAAAAAAATTCACTTGTACTCATCACAAGTCACAACTGTACTTGGAGAAAAAAACATTAGAACTTTAAATCCTAGAATATAAAGATGGACAGAGGACATGATATCCTGAAGATTTTAGTCACCAAGCTTGTCATTCGGATCCACCTACGAGAACCTTTCAGCCCATTCACATTTAGGCCTTTGGTAAATGCAGATAGTGTTAAACCCCCAAGCTAGATTCCTAAGCTCATTAGCACCAAGATATGATCCAAATCTCTTTGCACATATATTATCCGGCTCTGACCAAGCCAGAGACCATCCAATATTATTGCTCCACTGCCTCTTGCGATGATAGTAGAACGGCTCGGTGATAAGTCTTTGGACAATGCGGTATCTTTGTTTTTGACATAGAATCTCGTTGAAATTGTCTCTCAATACTAGTACGTACATGTAGCCTGACTCGTTGAAAACCAATCAAGTCCCTGGATTCTAACGATCATTGATGTTACTTGAGTGGCATGAAAAGTATACATCTCTTAAGGGGGAAAAATCAAACACGTGACACTTGACCACAAGACAGATACTCTTCACAAGAAAATATACTATAAGGAGAAGGGTTTGGAGGATCATGAACTTGAGCCACACCTTCAAGCATCTGCGTTAGACTTCTCATGCTAGGTCTCATTCCTGGTTCTTCTTGTATACACCATATCCCTATTTTCACATATCTCTCTACCATCTCCATGTCCTCCATCGCCTCTAAATCGTCTTCGATAAGATCACCCAGCCTCCTATTTCAGAAACAATCATATGCCCAATCAATGAGAATCACGTTATCCTCAAGATCAACTGCTTTTCTTGCAGCACACGATTTCTAAAAGCAGGTAAACTCGAGAGCTCCTGGGTTGGTTGACTCACATATAATTGACAGAATCGTATTATATAAACTACGGAGAACTGAATAATGTAAAGAATAAATTTGATAAAATTATACCAAAGATTAAGAAAATGATGATACAACTGCATTCGCGAGATATTATCTCTTTCCTTAACTCAAAATACGTCTCATAGTGCGACGATTCGATAACGTAATGAGTCCCAAGATACAACTGCAAAAAATCTTCTGATTTGCGTCACTCTACAGAAGCCTGGTGAAACTAGTTATGTGTATACTCTCAGACTCAAAAAAAAAATCAAAAAGAAATACGAAAATAATAATATGAGGAATTGTTTTATGTTGTACGAAAATGAATCCAAGAAAGAAGAGAGTGACTTGGCTTTATACAAACCAAACCCAACGTCTCTTTTTCACCATAAAGTGGAGGAGTAATGACAATTATTTCACACTTCAAAATCATCATTAATATATATGTTACAAAAAACAGTCCACGATTTTATGTTACAAACTCCATTAATGAGAAAGATATCTTTGACTCATTAATTAAACAAATGACTTTGGTTTATTTTCTTATTTTTAAACCACAAGTCTATTTGTCAAATTCCGAAACCCGAAACTTATATTCGGTTCGGATATCTCTTTCTCCACTTTACATTCCAATATAGGACATTATGCAAATATATATATTTTAAGATTTACAAGTAACCTATTTTGGACTTTTATTTCTCATTCAAAATAACTCTGATTTTAACAAACGAATGCGTTATCTTATAATGCTCATAATGCTTACGGTGACGATTTCATCGTGCCCAAAAATCCGGTCTTTCCGACAGATGTCTCCGTCGAAATCCCATCGGAAAATGGTCCACACCACTTTGTTAAAAACGAGTTCCAACAATCCCCCACATGAATAGAAATGACTCTATACACATGACTCGAGAAAAAAAAAGACTTTTGAGAGTATGAGCGAAAAATCCACTGCATGATGAGTTGGTAGCAATTTTTCAGCTTTGAACCAGTCATTGTTAATAGCTATCGAATTTACTCGAAATGAGGTGGCCATGATGTCTTGAACCCCTCGGACTTTGGTGTAAACCGAGACAATAGCTATAACACAGCTTCATTCTCTCACAAAACTAATTTCTCTATTGTGTTCATTTTGGCCGTGAACATTCTTGGTAATCATGAGTGAACTTGGAGAAAATAGCATTTCTTTCATTTTCCTAGAAACGGCCCCATTTCACACTCACAAGGTGATTTGCCATTTGTTTGTTTAGAGGAATATCATGTACTACTCCATTCATATGTCAAAGCTATGGACAAATCATTAAAAGCAAATGCTTATCCTCTGTTCCTTACATGTAGCATTGTTTACTCATTCTGGGAACTGGGTATAGACCGAAGTCTCTTTGGGCAGATTTAGTTTGACTTAGTTGTCTACTTGAACGTATTTCTTGGGATCTCCAGTCAGTTAGGTAAAGTTACCACCAAACTTCATCTTAATTCACAGGCTACCCATTCCTTTTGATGATAGACAATATGAGCTCAGGACACACATTTAATAAAAGGATCATAGGTTGTCATCACAGTGAACATAATCTCTTGAGATTAGTCGAGATCAATTGTCTAATGATTTTTGTCATCTTTTTTTTTCCCAGATGCAATTAACCACTATATACAAAACTCAGTGCATGACACTAGGTTTTTTCTTTTATTGAAAAAAAAAATTAAAATAACTATCACTAAGTTCATTTGGCCTTTTGCCAATAACTTAATATGGTAAGCAAAATTGCCCCAAAATTTCTTGAGATAGCTAAAAAACATGTATATTTACATTTACCATCTCTTAAGAGTTTAGAAAGTTAATCTTTATATTTAAATGAATAAAATTTAATTTTGAAAATTATTATAATTTTCTTAGAAAATGTATTTCAATCTTAGAAATTTCACATTTTTCATACAACTATTTTCATAGTTATCTCAAATTGATTAATAAATTCAACATGTATGTTTTAGATTTTTCCAAAAACATATTTTGCCTTTTAGGATTAGTCCTATGCTTGTAGCACTAGGCACTTAACACAACAATCTGATAAAGATCAGAATTTGGTACAATCAACCGTGGCAGACCACTACCAAAATAAATTTGGTGCGTCGACTCACTAGACTCGTAACCCATAACATTTTAATGTTAATAGAATATGGACATTCCAATACACATCAGAATTCCAATCTGTATAGCACACAAGATCGTAGGTGGTAGACCATTCTCAATTTGAGATGTCGACTCACCTGTTGCTAACCTCATCACCAAATCTATTAAAGATCGTTGTGTTGTTTATCACAGTGATATTGTTAATCATATTTGACTTTTGAATTTGTTTAGAAAGAATCAATAAACAAATTAGTGCAATAATCAAAATCAATATAACCGCAAATTGAGAAATATAAAAGTATTAAAACAGTTTGCTGAATTTAAAAAATTCAGAAATAATTTAATTCAATGCACGTCACAGATCACAGCCAAAAAAGTAATATTTAAGACATAAATGTGACTCTCATCTGATGATTAAATCAGACCAAGGGTTATAACCAAGTAAACCAGATTTAACCAAACAAGTAAGATCAATAAAATATCAGTTTCAGTTTCACTTCACGTCAACCAAAGATAACTAATTAGACGAATAGCTTTTGGAATCAACTAAACCGAAACAGAAATAATCAATAAATCCTGCAAATCACAAGCAAACGTTACGAAAATGCAGAAAATTATATTAAAAAATAATCGAACAGCTCCTGCAAAAATAAATCATAAGCGCAAGAACATAAACTTTATACAATGCCAAAACGATTGCAGATACCAAACCGTTTAGGGTACCTCTTCCGGAAACAATCTACTTGTTCTTAAAAAAAAAAACTTTTACAATAATCAGTCCGGTTAGTGCAAAGCAATAAACAGATATTTTGAGTTAAGACTGATAGAACCGTATTATATAAACTACGGAGAACTGAATATTGTAAAGAATAAATTTGATAAAATTATACCAAAGATTAAGAAAATGATGATTCAACTGCAGATGCGAGATATTATCTCTTTCCTTAACTCAAAATATGTCCCGTAGTGCGACGGTTCGATAACGTAATGAGTCCCAAGATACAACTGCAAAAAATCTTCTGATTTGCACCACTCTATCAGAAGCTTGGCGAAACTAGTTTTGTGTATACTCTCAGACTCAAAAAAAAAATCAAAGAGAAATACGAAAAATAATAATATGAGGAATTGTTTTATGTCTGTACGAAAATGAATCCAAGAAAGAAGAGAGTGACTTGGTTTATACACACCAAACCCAACGTCTCTTTTTCACCATAAAGTGGAGGAGTAATGACAATTATTTCACACTTCAAAATCATCATTAATATATATGTTACAAAACCGTCCACGATTTTATGTTACAAACTCCATTAATGAGAAAGATATCTTTGACTCATTAATTCAAACAAATGACTTTGGTTTATTTTCTTATTTTTAAACCACAAGTCTATTTGTCAAATTCCGAAACCCGAAACTTATATTCGGTTCGGATATCTCTTTCTCCACTTTACATTCCAATATAGGACATTATGCAAATATATATTTTAAGCTTTATAAGCAACCTATTTTGGACTTTTATTTCTCATTCAAAATAACTCCAATTTTAACAAACTAATGCATTATATCTCATAATGCTTACGGTGACGATTTCATCGTGCCCAAAAATCCGGTCTTTCCGACAGACGTCTCCGTCGAAAATCCCATCGGAAAATGGTCCACACCACTTTGTTAAAAACGAGTTCCAACAATCCCCCACATGAATAAAAATGACTCTATATACACATGACTCAAGGAAAAAAAAGACTTTTGAGAGTATGAGCGAAAAATCCACTGCATGATGAGTTGGTAGCAATTTTTCAGCTTTGAACCAGTCATTGTTAATAGCTATCGGATTTACTCGAAAATGAGGTGGCCATGATGTCTTGAACCCCCCAGACTTTGGTGTAAACCGAGACAATAGCTATAACACATCTTCATTCTCTCACAAAACTAATTTCTCTATTGTGTTCATTTAGGCCGTGAACATTCTTGGTAATCATGAGTGAACTTGGAGAATATAGTCTTTCCTTTATTCTCCTAGAAACGGCCCCATTTCACACTCACAAGGTGATTTGCCATTTGTTTTGTTTAGAGGAGTATCATGTACTACTATGATGTCTTGAACCCCCCGGACTTTGGTGTAAACCGGACTTTGGTGCTTATCCTCTATTCCTTACATGTAGCACTGTTTAATCATCATAGAAATTGAGTATAGACCGAAGTCTTACAGTGCTTTGGGCAGATTTAGTTTGACTTAGTTGTCTCCTTGAACCTATTTCTTGGGATCTCCAGTCAGTTAGGTAGAGTTACCGCCAAACCTCATCTTAGTTCACAGGCTTTAAACCCATTCCTCTTGATGATTTTTCTACTTGATCTCGTGACAAACCTTTAGTAAATGGATCCGCAAGGTTTTCATTTGTTCTGATGTAATCAATCGTTATTACACCAGTTGAGATCAAGTGTCTAATGGTTTTATGACGTCTTCTTATATGACGAGATTTACCATTATACAAACTGCTCAGTGCCCGGCCTATTGCCGCTTGGCTATCACAATGTATACGTAAGCCTCTTGCCAACAACTTCATATGGTAAGCAAAACTTCCCCTACATTTCTTGAGATAGCTCAAAAACATGTATATTTACATTTACCATCTTTTAAGAGTTTAGAAAGTTAATCTACAACTCTTTTAGATTTAAATGAATAAAAACTAATTTCGAAAATTATTATAATTTTCTTAAAAAATGTATTTCAATCTTAGAAATTTCACATTTTTCATATAACTATTTTCATAGTTCTCTCAAATTGATTAATAAATCTAACATGTATGTTTTAGATTTTTCCAAAAACATATTTTTCTTTTTAGTATTAGTCTTATGCTTATAGCACTAGGCACTTAACACAACAATATGATAAAGATCAGAATTTGGTACAATCAACCGTGGCAGACCACTACCAAAATAAATTTGGTGCGTCGACTCACTAGACTCGTAACCCATAACATTTTAATGTTAATAGAATATGGACATTCCAATACACATCAGAATTCCAATCTGTATAGCACACAAGATCGTAGGCGGTAGACCATTCTCAATTTGAGATGTCGACTCACCGTACCTGTTGCTAACCTCATCACCGAATCTAGTAGGGGGAAGTATTCAATTGAGAGTTTCAAGTGATTTGTATTAAAATGACAAATCCACTGTTATTAAAACATGAATTTTAAAAACTCATTTAAAATCCACTGTTATTGAATTTGATATTTCTTAAAGTACTCTGAAATCCACTCTTATTGAAAATATTTTAAGTTGTGGAGTTTTAAAGTTTTCAGGTGATTTTAGGGTGTTTGGGTATGATTTCTTAGTTAAAAAAATTAAAACTCAAATCCCATAGTTTTAGGTGATATTCTAGAGTAGTTTAACAAAAATCACTTAAATCTCTGCAACTTATTGAAATAATCTAAAACTCCATTAAAAATCAAATCACATCAAATGTTAAATTGAATATATCCCCCTTAAAGATTGTTGTGTTGTTTATCACAATGATATTGTTAATCATATTTGACTTTTGAATCTGTTTAGAAAGAATCAATAAAAAAATTAGTGCAATAGTCAAAATCAATATACCCGCAAATTGAGAAATATAAAAGTATTAAAACAGTTTGCTGAATTTAAAAAATTCAGAAATAATTTAATTTAATGCACGTCACAGATCACAGCCAAAAAAGTAATATTTAAGACATAAATGTGACTCTCATCTGATGATTAAATCAGACCAAGGGTTATAACCAAGTAAACCAGATTTAACCAAACAAGTAAGATCAATAAAATATCAGTTTCAGTTTCACTTCACGTCAACCAAAGATAACTAATTAGACGAATAGCTTTTGGAATCAACTAAACCGAAACAGAAATAATCAATAAATCCTGCAAATCACAAGCAAACGTTACGAAAATGTAGAAAATTATATTAAAAAATAATCGAACAGCTCCTGCAAAAATAAATCATAAGCGCAAGAACATAAACTTTATACAATGCCAAAACGATTGCAGATACCAAACCGTTTAGGGTACCTCTTCCGGAAACAATCTACTTGTTCTTAAAAAAAAAACTTTTACAATAATCAGTCCGGTTAGTGCAAAGCAATAAACGGATATTTTGAGTTAAGACTGATAGAACCGTATTATATAAACTATAGAGAACTGAATATTGTAAAGAATAAATTTGATAAAATTATACCAAAGATTAAGAAAAGGATGATTCAACTGCAGAGACGAGATATTATCTCTTTCCTTAACTCAAAATACTTCCCGTAGTGCGACGGTTCGATAACATAATGAGTCCCAAGATACAACTGCAAAAAATCTTCTGATTTGCGCCACTTTATCAGAAACCTGGCGAAACTAGTTTTGTGTATACTCTCAGACTCAAAAGAAAAATCAAAGAAAAATACGGAAATAATAATATGAGGAATTGTTTTATTTCTGTACGAAAATGAATCCAAGGAAGAAGAGAGTGACTTGGTTTTATAAACACCAAACCCAACGTCTCTTTTTCACCATAAAGTGGAGGAGTAATGACAATTATTTCACACTTCAAAATCATCATTAATATATATGTTACAAAAAACCGTCCACGATTTTATGTTACAAACTCCATTAATGAGAAAGATATCTTTGACTCATTAATTTAAACAAATGACTTTGGTTTATTTTCTTATTTTTAAACCACAAGTCTATTTGTCAAATTCCGAAACCCGAAACTTATATTTGGTTCGGATATCTCTTTCTCCACTTTATATTCCAATATAGGACATTATGCAAATATATATTTTAAGCTTTACAAGCAACCTATTTTGGACTTTTATTTCTCATTCAAAATAATTCCGATATTAACAACCGAATGCATTATCTCATAATGCTTACGCATCGTGCCCGAAAATCCGGTCTTTCCGACAGACGTCTCCGTCGAAAATCCCATCGGAAAATGGTCCACACCACTTTGTTAAAAACGACTTCCAACAATATTCTCTGGCTTAGACTAAGCCCGACTATCCAGTCGCCACCCACGTTCAGTACTCCCCTTGGGGTGATAGTACTGAGCTAATTAAAACACCGTCGAAATGTAGAACGGCACGGTGGTAGAAGTCTGTAGAAGACACGGGAGCTTCCTTGTTGAGAGTAAGCATTGAGTTGTTGCTTAGAACTTAGAAGAACATACATGTAGCCTGACCGGTTGAAAACTAATCTAGTCCCGGGATTAGGTTCTTTCGTGCGGCTTTCGTAGTAATGGAAGTATACATCTGAATCAGATAGCGAGTTGGAGTTGAGGACGAGAAGCTGAAGGTTACCGTCAAGGCCAAGATGTAGCCTGAACTTTCCTTTTCCGAAGTCTGTCTCCGTCCGGCGAGATGAGAGATTCCTTCCAACGTCTAAACTCTGCACCAAAATATATACTTCTTTCTATACTTATAACCATAACGAGTTAAATACTATTAATTATGAGCTTACGTGAAATCACTACTTAGTCTGGCTCACATCAATAAGAACATTCACTCGGCTCAATAATCTTATAATTTCGTTTTAATGGCCGAAAATAATATCCTAAAACTTTGGTAGTTTTCCATTACTTATATGAATACGACCTAATATCTTTAGTATAAAAAATTTCAGAATTCGGATCTTCCGCTGCACAGATTTTATAAGGTGGTGTTATTCGTCGTAGAAGTTAAACTCAACTCCAACAGATTTTAAATGTGTGATATTTAGAGTGATTCATTAATTAATGATTTGTAGTTCTTTCTTATAATCAATACCAATGGATTTTAAAATAGATAAGATTTAAAAATATATATATTTTTGATTTATCAATTCAACTATGCCAGATTTTAGAAGGATTCACTATTGATTTTTGGATGATTCAGTATTAAAATTATTGACTCCAATCTCGTGAAAAACACTGAAAAGAAAAATTCAAAGGTATCAAAAGCAAAACAAAAAAAAAACCCAAAACCAACGTAAAAACACACATAAAAGTTCAATAAAACATTTCCTTATTCCATACTACTTTGAATCCACCCTAACCTTTCTTCCACCGACATTTTAACAAAAACGTCTTGAATTCCAAGATGATAAATCTGCGTAAGTGCTTTGAAACGAATACGTATTGTTAAACAACTAGTTTAAATTATACATAACTTTTTATGTTATAATGTAAACTGGGGCTCCCTTACTGTTGAAAAAACAAAAAAAAATCATAGAAACTTTCGTGTCCATAAATGGTTCCAAAGCAGGAAACAAATTCCATCAAAAATAAAAAATGTGTGAGTCAACTATATTTGGCTACCAGTGTTAGTAGCATCTCTCCACATATTAGCAGCTATGGTTGCTCTCCATTTCCTTGCGTTTTCTCTTTCTTGTTCTTGAGTCTCAAAATTTTCTTCAATACCACTTTCGTCCAAAGTTTGATTCTCATTTCCTTCCAAAGTTTGATTCTCATTTTCTTCATCTTCATCACTACAAAACTCATCTGATCGGCACTTTTTGCGAAGAAAGTTGTGTAAGGCAGCGCATGCAAGAACCATTTCTGCTTGAGTCTTGAAAGAAAATGGTGGTGCAGATTTAAAAATCAAAAAAGGAGATTTAAATATACCAAATATTCTTTCAATGACGTTTCTTAAATGCGAGTGGCGAACGTTAAATAGTTCATTTTGATTTGCTAGATCACTTCCTTCCCCACGAAATTCTTGTAGATGATACCGAGTACTTCGTAGTGTAGCTAAGAAGTTACGTCGATTTGCAAACCCACAATCAACTAAATAATATTTTCCTGAAACACATCCAAAACACATGATATAACACACTCAATTTAGAAAACATTTGATCAATTATTATCACATAATATATAATTGGATTACAATCACCTTCTGGTACTTGGAGCCTGTTAATTCTTCTTGTTAACGCATCTTGCAGAACTTTTGAGTCATGAGCTGAACCTTCCCATCCACTTAAGACATATATGAACTCAAGATCAAAGTTACAAGCGGCTAGTACATTTTGAGAAATAACTCCCTTTCGATTACGATAACTTTCCTTTTTAGGACTTTGTACCATTGCATCAATGTGCGTACCATCAAGAGCTCCAATACAATTCTAAAATAAAATGAAAAACATTATTCACTTTATACATTTTGGAAGAAAACAAAATCATAGACGAAATTTTGTACCTTGAAATAAGGATAAAATCGAGTGCTTGTACTTATTTTTGGGGGGACTGTATGTGTAGGCTTTGCCATCAAACTAGGTGCAAGCGTGTTTAAAGCTCTGAGAATCTTGTGAAAGTTTGTACTTGCTGTGAATTTTGACCTCTTAAAAGTATCTATGGTATGGCAGTATTTAGAACTTTGCCCAACTGTCATCAAAAAAGTAGCAAGCATCTCTTCGACATACATATGTCGTGTGTTTCTTAAATCAGTCTTCATTCTGATCAGATAACACAAATCCGCAAATACATCCGGATACATACGATATAATTGCCGAAAATGATGAGGATTTTCTTTCAAAGCCTTTTGAATATAAACGTGTCCTTCTCTAGTGATTTGTCTCCGAATCGGACGTTCAATTTGATTCTCATATGCAGTGACGAGTGTTAATAACAAAACGTCTATATCAGAATCATCTTCCTTATAAAGAATCTGTTCCATTGTTTCGAAACCTACCACAAAATATGATAATAATACTGATCATAACCGTTATAAATAATAACAAGGTTTAAACTTCAAGCAATCAAATATCAGCACATATTCGTAACTTTTTTTCTCCATTATAATGTAATCATTTATTACTGCCAGTCAAAAGAGCATTGAAGATGATTCAATGGAGTCAAAATAATACATTTTGAAATTGATAGAATACATACCTTCGTTGTTGCAGCAGGAACTCTATCGTGGAAATCTTGTGATGAAAATATTCAAGATTGAGTCAATAAAAAAATTGAAAAATCTGATTCACCATGTTAAGACTCGCCTGTTCTTTTGTGAAGAACAAGAAAATGTGAAAGAATAAAATGAAGAAAATAAAGACAACGCACACGTAAGAAAAAAATGGGCTGATAACTCTGAAATTTCAACTGAAAATCTTTAGGTAAAGCTTGGATTCTGATTGCTGAAATTTACTCATAAAAAATATCAAAATCATTCAACTTTCTTAGAACTCTTTTTACTAATAAAATCAATCCCTACTTGAATAACACTAGACTTTAAATCATAATATCAAATCTTAGATTGAATAACAACAAATTTTAAATTTTTATTATTAATGATATTATAATTACAAGAACCAATAACATTGGATTTAAACTCTTTCAATAAAAAATATTTTAAATACAAGAATCAATAACACTAGATTAAAATCAACTATTGAATAACAGTAGATTGTTCTTAGATTTCAATTATATTCAAGTCCATCAATGAATAACTAGATAACTTTTGTCGTACAAAAAAATAGGAATCTTGCAAGTATAGTCAAGATTCTGACCAAAAGTTTTTATGGTTTGTAGTAGTAATGCAAAGTAAGTTGAAGAATATTCCTACACAAAGATGTTGGATGGGTGGATTATCCACATGGATTTACGCCATAGAAGCGGCAATCGAGTTAGCTAGCTCTCAGGAGATTAATAGCTTTTATGATTGCCAACATCAGTGAAGACAACGCTTGTTTTTCAGGCTGCTCAATCCGCGAAAACCGAACCGAAATAGAAAACTGGCTTGTTTTTTTTTCTTGTAATAAAATACAATCCGTATGAATGTTATTATTTAAGGACTGGAGTATATAAATATGGTTCGGTTATAGACCAATCAAACCAAATAAATCGAGAAAACTGTTTATTAGAATATAGTTTTATTTAATAGAGTAGTTATTAGTTATAATTAAATTATTGACGATAATTAATTTAGGAGTAGATACTTTTATATAAAGTAAGATGTCGACCTTGTGCCTTTGGCTTCCGACCTCTGGGTCGTGCGTTCCTCATGTTTCCGGGGTAAAAAAAACATCTAGATATTGAGAGATCTTTAAATATCTTAGGATATAGTTAAATCTAACATAAACCTATGGGTCGTACGCTAACCTTTTATGAGCGCTATCGGTGGCCTTTCATGTCTTGCAAAATGTATTAGACCTGATAATGCTTTGGCTACTAACTTATTTTCAAGATATATTTATTCTCCTATTCACAGGCATTGAAATGGAATAAAGCATATATTATGTTATCTCCAAGATACAGTTGATGTAGAATTGATTTATCCTAGAAAATCCGAGATTGGTATGGTTGGTTTTGAAGATGCATGATATTTATGAGATCCTCATAAAACTCGATTGCGAACCATATATGTTTTTTACAATTAGTGGAA
The DNA here is from genome assembly GCF_000695525.1 of Brassica oleracea var. oleracea. Classification (NCBI taxonomy): domain Eukaryota; kingdom Viridiplantae; phylum Streptophyta; class Magnoliopsida; order Brassicales; family Brassicaceae; genus Brassica; species Brassica oleracea. Next base: position 50,602,421 of record NC_027749.1, read on the forward strand.
CCGCGATCTCTTGGCGTTCCCAGAAACAAACTATGGTTGCGATCCACCAAAATCCGAGCTACATCAAGCGTAGTACACCGCTCTGTATTTGGATGGAGTTTTACAAACTTCCCTGCAACACGAGATAAACACTTCAACCCTTTATGCAAAAATAGTAAATTGGGAACTCCTTTTAAATCAATCCACATCGGCAGAGCATATAAATCAAGAGGATCCAGATCTGTCTCCGGCGACCATTCCCTTACTACCAATGGAACACCAGCAACACGCCAGTATCTTCTCCAGATAACTCTAGCCCTCAGGTGAGCATTCTCAATCTGAAACAGAACAATATTCTTCTCAATAAACCGAACATCGATTTTTGATCCATCCCTTGATGACATCCAAATCCGATTAACTGTGGCATGGATTGAACCCACACGTGGAGCATCACCAATAAAGTGACGTACTACAAATCTTCTCCAGAGCGACTCTGGATTAGCAAAAACTTCATCAGAAATCTGAATTGATGCCACACTGTCAACCACATTAATTTTTGGCATATATATAGAGAACACGAGATGGGATCCAGGGTGGTTTAACTCACCTGAGTGGCAACAGAGTGTCTGTGGGATTATCGAAGCTCGACCACAAATCCTTACTGGAATCTTTGCTCAACAGGCGGAAGTTTCCGGCGTCGGTCATGCGCACTTGTTAAACAGAGCCGTTACTCGGATTCAGTGAATAACTCCAGAGCCGTTGACCTCGAGGGTCAGCGAGAACCAAACCGCGGTCTGCGGTTAGTGTAACCTTGGAACCAGCAGGGACAAGGCCACTAGTTGTGTTGACATCTTGTGCGTGCCACACGATGGTTGTGTTGGGAGTCTTGTTGAACCATATGGATAGACTGAAACCACCGTTTGGTTGGATCTTGCGGAACCCTAAGGCATGAACTGGAGATTTGCTGGGATCTAAAGCCGTCAGAGATTCTCCGACAGGAACAGATCCGTTGATGATGTTTTGAGACAAAACGACAAGTACTTGTAGTTGCAGAACGAGAACAAGTTAAGAGTATCGAACAAGAGAGGAAACCCATTTTGATGAGGACAGATCTTGAGATTACATGTGTTTTATATATAGACTAGATGTTTGCCCGCGCAAAAGCGCGGATTGGCTAGTTTTTATGCATACTGTAAAGTAAAATCAAGTACATTTTATTTGAAAACATCTATACTATTAAAACTGAAACTGCCACTGCATTTAAAATCAATTTCAATTAATTAATTATAATAGTTGTTGTTTCTTTATGGTGAAAATAAAAACACAAACTGAAATATATAGTATATATTATATAAAACAATTTTTAAACCATATTTAATTTAGTTAATATAAAAATTTCGAGAGTTCAATTTTCAAGAAAACAAAATATCATAAAATTAATAATAGTTCTTAAAAAACAACATGTTAATATATGAATAGTACAATTACATCCAATTGTATCAAATTATAATTTTTTAATATAATATTATGCACAAATAAAAAAAATTATTATCAAACATCTATATTATAAAGTAATATATTTTACCCTATATGTAAATTACAGAACATAAAAAAATATACATGAGATATTTTTAGAAAACCAGTGGTTTATGAATTTACGTTGAATATAAGTTAAATCAACCACCCGCGCCCCTAGTCTCAGTTATATTTACATACATAGTCAAGACTTAAGAGTTATAT